>NC_054483.1:119024305-119144305 GCF_017639515.1 Carcharodon carcharias | reverse complement strand
AGAGAGAGAGAGGTCGCCCCAGAGAGAGAGAGAGGTCGCCCCAGAGAGAGAGAGAGGTCGCCCCAGAGAGAGAGAGAGGTCGCCCCAGAGAGAGAGAGAGGTCGCCCCAGAGAGAGAGAGAGGTCGCCCCAGAGAGAGAGAGAGGTCGCCCCAGAGAGAGAGAGAGGTCGCCCCAGAGAGAGAGAGAGGTCGCCCCAGAGAGAGAGAGAGGTCGCCCCAGAGAGAGAGAGAAGTCGCCCCAGAGAGAGAGAGAAGTCGCCCCAGAGAGAGAGAGAAGTCGCCCCAGAGAGAGAGAGAAGTCGCCCCAGAGAGAGAGAGAAGTCGCCCCAGAGAGAGAGAGAGATCGCCCCAGAGAGAGAGAGAGATCGCCTCAGAGAGAGAGAGAGATCGCCCCAGAGAGAGAGAGAGATCGCCCCAGAGAGAGAGAGAGATCGCCCCAGAGAGAGAGAGAGATCGCCCCAGAGAGAGAGAGAGATCGCCCCAGAGAGAGAGAGAGATCGCCCCAGAGAGAGAGAGAGATCGCTCCAGAGAGAGAGAGAGATCGCCCCAGAGAGAGAGAGAGATCGCCCCAGAGAGAGAGAGAGAGATCGCCCCAGAGAGAGAGAGAGATCGCCCCAGAGAGAGAGAGAGAGAGAGAGCGCCCCAGAGAGAGAGAGAGAGAGAGCGCCCCAGAGAGAGAGAGAGAGAGAGAGATCGCCCCATAGAGAGAGATCGCCCCAGAGAGAGAGAGAGAGAGAGATCGCCCCAGAGAGAGAGAGAGAGAGAGAGAGCGCCCCAGAGAGAGAGAGAGAGAGATCGCCCCAGAGAGAGAGAGAGAGAGAGAGAACGCCCCAGAGAGAGAGAGAGAGAGCACGCCCCAGAGAGAGAGAGAGCGCGAGCAAGCTGGGGAGGGGGGAGAGGGGACGGGAGAGGCGGGGGGGGGGGGGGGGGGGGGGGGGGGAGAGGCGGGGGGGAGAGAGAGGCGGGGGGGGAAGAGAGAGGCGGGGGGGGAAGAGAGAGGCGGGGGGGGAAGAGAGAGGCGGGGGGGGAAGAGAGAGGCGGGGGGGGGAAGAGAGAGGCGGGGGGGGGAAGAGAGGCGGGGGGGGAAGAGAGAGGCGGGGGGGGAAGAGAGAGGCGGGGGGGGAAGAGAGAGGCGGGGGGGGAAGAGAGAGGCGGGGGGGGAAGAGAGAGGCGGGGGGGGGGAGAGAGAGGCGGGGGGGGGGAAGAGAGAGGCGGGGGGGGGAAGAGAGAGGCGGGGGGGGGGGAAGAGAGAGGCGGGGGGGGGGGAAGAGAGAGGCGGGGGGGGGGAAGAGAGAGGCGGGGGGGGGGAAGAGAGAGGCGGGGGGGGGAAGAGAGAGGCGGGGGGGGGGAAGAGAGAGGCGGGGGGGGGAAGAGAGAGGCGGGGGGGGAAGAGAGAGGCGGGGGGGGAAGAGAGAGGCGGGGGGGGAAGAGAGAGGCGGGGGGGGAAGAGAGAGGCGGGGGGGGAAGAGAGAGGCGGGGGGGGAAGAGAGAGGCGGGGGGGGAAGAGAGAGGCGGGGGGGAAGAGAGAGGCGGGGGGGGAAGAGAGAGGCGGGGGGGGAAGAGAGAGGCGGGGGGGGAAGAGAGAGGCGGGGGGGGAAGAGAGAGGCGGGGGGGAAGAGAGAGGCGGGGGGGGAAGAGAGAGGCGGGGGGGGAAGAGAGAGGCGGGGGGGGAAGAGAGAGGCGGGGGGGGAAGAGAGAGGCGGGGGGGGAAGAGAGAGGCGGGGGGGGGAAGAGAGAGGCGGGGGGGGGAAGAGAGAGGCGGGGGGGGGAAGAGAGAGGCGGGGGGGGGAAGAGAGAGGCGGGGGGGGGAAGAGAGAGGCGGGGGGGGGAAGAGAGAGGCGGGGGGGGGAAGAGAGAGGCGGGGGGGGAAGAGAGAGGCGGGGGGGGGAAGAGAGAGGCGGGGGGGGGAAGAGAGAGGCGGGGGGGGGAAGAGAGAGGCGGGGGGGGGAAGAGAGAGGCGGGGGGGGGAAGAGAGAGGCGGGGGGGGAAGAGAGAGGCGGGGGGGGGAAGAGAGAGGCGGGGGGGGGAAGAGAGAGGCGGGGGGGGGGAAGAGAGAGGCGGGGGGGGGGAAGAGAGAGGCGGGGGGGGAAGAGAGAGGCGGGGGGGGGAAGAGAGAGGCGGGGGGGGGAAGAGAGAGGCGGGGGGGGGGAAGAGAGAGGCGGGGGGGGGGAAGAGAGAGGCGGGGGGGAAGAGAGAGGCGGGGGGAAGTGAGGGGGAGCGGGGGGAAGAGAGGGGGAGCGGGGGGAAGAGAGGGGGAGCGGGGGGAAGAGAGGGGGAGCGGGGGGAAGAGAGGGGGAGCGGGGGGAAGAGAGGGGGAGCGGGGGGAAGAGAGGGGGAGCGGGGGGAAGAGAGGGGGAGCGGGGGGAAGAGAGGGGGAGCGGGGGGAAGAGAGGGGGAGCGGGGGGAAGAGAGGGGGAGCGGGGGGAAGAGAGGGGGAGCGGGGGAAGAGAGAGGGAGCAGGGGGAAGAGAGAGGGAGCAGGGGGAAGAGAGAGGGAGCAGGGGGAAGAGAGAGGGAGCAGGGGGAAGAGAGAGGGAGCAGGGGGAAGGGGGAGAGAGAGAGATGGGGGTGAGAGAGAGATGGGGTTGAGAGAGAGAGAGAGGGGGGAGAGAGAGAGAGAGAGGGGGGAGAGAGAGAGAGAGAGAGAGAGAGAGAGAGAGATGAGAAGCGGGGGTGGGGGGGGGGGGGGGTGGGCGGAGAGAGTCCCACAGAAACAAAGATCAGCAAGAGAGCGAGATCGCTATCTAAATGTAAATGTTACATAATAGTGAGGGCAACACTAAAACCTGAACAAAAATTTGCAAATGCAGAGTTTATTTGTTTTAATCTAATTCTTAGTCAACTCTAAATTGACAATTTAGCAGTAATTGCCAATCTCACTCAGGTGAGAAGAGGTGCTGCTGTGGTTTGTACAGGAAATGAGTACAGATGTTTAATTGAGCAGCACGCAGTGCTCTTTTAAGGACAAAGGTTATTGCTGGGACAGAATGAAGGCACATAACCTCGGGAGCTTGGTGCTGACTGGGTGACCTCTCTTTGCAAGTGTTCTATTTTCCAGCAATAACATTTGTCACTTTAAGGGGCACAACATTTAAAATTACAATAAAGGCACTACGAATGGAATTTTCATGCATGCTATTTCAGGGTGCAATATTATGACGTTGTGAACTATAAACCATTAACTTACCGATCTCTTCAGGTAAGTGAGTAAGTAAGTTCTCTCCCAGGCCAAGATGGGTCAGACTGGTTAGGTGACCGATCCCTCTAGGAAGCGTAGTCAGCTGATTGTTGGTCAAGACCAGTTTCTGTTGGAGAAATATTTATTGTTTCAACTACATGTACTGAAAGCCTGAAAAATAACTCAAGGTGTTTCAGGATCAGATTTTAGACAAGTGAAGCAACCTCCACCGAGATAAATGGGTAACCTACTTCAATATTGCTATTTGTTCCCAAGTTAACTTGGATGCATTTGGAATGTGATGAGGAACTGAAAAGGCTATATTTAAAGTTAGCTAAGCTAGTGCTGAATAACTTCAACAGAAGATTTTAAATGAAATTCAAGCGTGACACCTCAACATATTACATGGAATGCAGCAAGTGGGACTAAATAACAAGAAATTATCAAATATTTTACAGCTTTCTGCAGTTAGCTAGAAATAAACTGTAATACTGTCCTACAGAAAAATTACATTAGTGAAGACTAAAATATTGACAGAAGCCTATTGAAAGATTTGAATCTGAAGTTCTAACATCTCATTTTGATCAGAGTGCAAAGCTACAAATAAATGTAACTAGTAACTAACCATAGCATTAATAAAATTGTAACAGTTTTTTCCAAAATTGATAATAATCTTCCTAACACAAAGAAAACACAAATCATTGCAGAACAGTTAGCACAAAAGAATATTTGAGACTCTGCCAAAAATGTTAAAACATTCAGTGAAAAGGCAATCAAGTCCCTCATCAACAAGGATTACAAAGCTAACTGAAGACACATGACTCTAGGTACACTATAATTGGATACATTATGACAAGGGTACCAGAGTACTACTTATATCTGAAATTATATTTGCCATCTTACTATATGCTGCTAAAGTCAGCTTTATACACTGCATCAGTGTAACTACATTACCATGTTTCTGCAAGATTCTAAGTTTAACCACAGCATGCTTTGACACAATCTTGATGAGAAATAACCCTCAAGCCCTAATGATGTGCAATAGGTTTTGAAAAAAAGATATTTTAAAAGACATCAGTTGAGCAATAGTGCAGGCTTGGGTTTGAGGTCAGAAACTAGGACACTGCAAGGAGTACAAAACCTTTCAATTCTGTGCAGAATTTCTACTGAAAGAAGTAGAGCTCCATTATGCTTCAAACTAGAAAATGCCTAGTTTTTAAAAAATATGATTTTAGATGGACTTCAAATATCTGTGGCTAAGAGAAGGCTCTAGTATCTTGGTGCTGCAAATAAACAAAAGATACAAAACAGGCATGGGGAAGCCACTGATCCTAGTTGATTGCCTCATAATGACAGAGGTTACAACAGGCTGTTCAAATCAATGTTGGTGTTGACCTCCCCATGAGCAACTGTCTTAATCCACGTGGTCACCCCATTTCCCTTTATTCCACTTTCCTTCAACCTACCCGTAAATGCAGATATAGCCACAGCTTTAATCACAAACAGGTTTTGCCTTCCACAGCCTCTCAACTCGGTGCAAATTTAAAATCTCAATTTAGTGGCTCAGTGGCGGCACCCTAGCATTTGAGTAAGTTGGTCATGGGTTTGAGCCCTATCCAGAGACTTGAGCACAATCTGGACTGATACATCATTGCAGTGCTGAGGAAGGGCTGCACTGTTGGAGATATGGTCTTTTGGAAGTGCTGTTAAATAAGGTCTTTCTACCCTTTGAGGTTGACAGAAAATATCTCATAGAACTATTCAAAGAGAACGGAGGAGTTCTTCTGTTGCCATGATCAACATGAATCTCCCAATCAGCACCACCAAAACAGATTACATAGTTTATGACATTGTTGTTCCTGGGACAAGACTATACCCAAATTGGCTGCTATTTCTCCAGAGCGACGACACTTCATTAGCGTGAAATACTTTGCAATGTCTTGCGTTGTGAAAAGCACTATAAAATTACAAATTCTCCTTTTATATCTCTGCTCCCTGTTTGAGGATCTCTCAACTGCCGGAATTACTCTGGTTCTTATGCCATCCACAATTTTACACAGTCAAATTCTCTTAATCGCTCTTGTTGAAACTAAAACCACACAGGCTTTTTACCATCTTTCCACACGTTTATATTTCCTCATGCCAGGGAGCATTTTAATGCATATGTGCTACACAAACTGTTGCCTCAACATCCTTCCTATAGTGTGGAGCCCAAAACTTCAGTAGTTTGACTAAAGTTTTATATAGATTCACCAATACATCTCAACTATCATGTTCAAACCTGCTGTCATAAAACCCAGAATCCATTAGCTTCTTTAATATTTTTCATATCTTTCGAATTAAAACTCTCAAATCCCTCTGCTCTTTTGCACTCAACATCTCCTCCCATCCCCAAAACATAATTATTCCTTCTTTATTTAACTAAATGTTCCACCTCATTTACTGACATTAAATTCTATTTGCCACCTCCACCATCTTATCAGTAATTTCTTGCAGCTTCCTTCAATTCTCAGGACTTTTTACCATGCCTAGTTTGGCGTCGTCTGCAAATATGGACACGACTCCATACAGCCCATACTGTAATCACTGATTTAGATACCATTTCCAGTATTCATAAGTTAATTACATCAGAATCTGCCACATACCTCTGAAACATTACTGCAAGCAAGCCTGCAAAGAATGTTTAGAATTATTGACCTGAAAGTTAGGTTGAAAGAACAATTAAAAAAAAAAAGAGGCTGCCATTTACACCATATCTAGGTGTGCGAGATAAAGTATTTGTCTACCATAAAGAATTTCAGAGGAAACCTGGTCTTGGAGGTCCCAGAAATTTTTGTAAAAGCAGAGTTTGTTCAAGCACTTTAGTTCTCTGCTTTGAGGGCTAAGAGGAATTGCAAGGTGGTTATGCTTCAATGTGTCGTCAGAGGTTTTGACTTCTCTTTGGAGTAGTTTAAGTATTCTGCAAGTCAAATATTCTACGACTCATTGCTTGTCACGCATTTGCTACTTTTATGTAATTATCCTGATTGCAAATAAAAGCATTTTTAATTTTAACCTGCCACAATAGACTGACAATGAGATATTCACTCTGTTACCATGGATTATAGAGTGCAGGGGGCAGTGCATTTAGTCTACTGTACACACTACTGCAGTAAAACATCATTAGCCCTGTGGCACACTGCTGCATTCATTTCATGATAAAGGGGAGCAAATTTCAGTTCTTCAAAGGTGCCAGTCCACATAAGGAAAGAGCATCTTCATGGTAACACAAGTTTAAAATGCTGGAAGAAAGCCTAAATGTCACCATTGTTTATTCCTACCCACCATACCCTAAAAAAAGGCTTGCATTTCTATATTGCCCTTCATGACCTCAGGACATCACAAAGTACTTTGCAGCCTATGGTGTACTTGTGAAGTGTTGTCACTGCTGTAATATATGAAATATAGCAGCCAATTTGCAAGCTCTCTCAACACCAATGTGATAACTGGATAATTTGCTTCTGCGATGCTGATTGAGGGGTAAATATTGGCCAGGACACCAGGAATAGCTCTCCTGCTTTTCTTCAATATATGTTATGGTATCTTTTTTGTCCACTTTAGACAGCATCTTCGAAACCCATGGCCAATACCATCTAGAAGGACAAGAGTAGCAGATAGATGGGAACACCACTACCTGGGAGTTAACCTCCAAGTCACACCATCCTGACTTGGAAATATATTGCTTCGCAATCACTGGGTCAAAATTCTGGAACTCCCTTCCTAACAGCACTCTGGGTGAACCATGGACTGCAGCGGTTCAAGGTATGTCGTCACCACCTTCTCAAGGGCAACTAGGGATGGGCAATAAATCCTGGCCCAGCCAGCAAAGCCCACATCCCCTGAATGAATAAAAACAAGAGTAGATGGTGCCTTTGTTTAATGTCTCATTCAAAAGACAGCATCTTTGACAATGAAGCACTCCCTCAATACTTCACTGAAGTGTGAACCTAGATCTTTTTGTGCTCAAGTACTGGAGTGAGACTTGAAGCTACAACTTTGAGTCAGTCAGAAAGGAGATTTACTACCAACTGAGCCACAGCTGACAATATGGTGTCATGATGAACTCGTCAGTGCACTTCCTTTTAATGGTCACTCTTTTTGGGAATTGTGTTTCTACTTTGAAATAATATCCTTGATATAATTTTAGTTATTAGCCAGTTATTAACATACAAGATGAAGCTTCAATATTAACTTTGGGAACATTCATTGGAATACATGGGGATAAGAAAAATTTATTAATTCAAGGTTTTGATGCATTTGCTCAAGGAAGATTTCCCTATGCTTCCTACAGCATTTGTTTAATTAAGTTAAGGAAAAAATCAAGGGTAAGAAAACATCATTTAGCCTCAAGTTTGTCTCTCTATTACTCCAATTAATCAACTTATCATTTAACTGCATAGTGAATTCATATCGCCTTCACACGTAAGTTCCACCTTTAGATTTTAAAATTCTGAACTCAAAAACCAGATTTGAATTTACATTTTATTAATCGATTAACATATTTATGCCATCACCAAGACCAACTATTTCCACCTGCATATCATCTTGCTTTGCCTGTCTTAGCCCATAAGCTGCTGAAACCCTCATTCATGCCTTCATTACCTCTAGACTTGACTATTGCAATGCACTCCTGGCCGGTATCCCACAATCTAATCTCCGTAAACTTGAGGTCTTCCAAAACTCCATTCCCATGCCTTAAACTTGCAAGTTCCGTTCATCAACCCTGTACTCATTGACCTACACTGGCCCCCAGTCAAGCAACACCGTTGACGCGTCCCTAAGACCTGAAAGAAATGATAAACCATGTAAATCAAACTTTATTCCTCTTGCTCATTTAAAAATGAACTTTGCTGAACCAAAGGATGGCTGCCTGTCAGGAAGATATAATAATTCTCATGTTATTGGAATTTATTGTAAAATAGTGGTATCTGTGTCTGTGAGAAAGAAACTAAATTGGATTAAAGGCAGCTGGTCTGAAGGCTTTGATGTAAACATGATAAACATGGGGGAAGTTTAGAATGTAAAGTGTAAAAGGACATTTGCATTTTAAAATAAACCAGACTAGATCGTTTTCAGAGGGGTGAAATGTGTCACCTAGCCAGGTGAAGTTTACAAAGTATGTTTATTGTTCCCAAAGATTACTGGTAAAACTTAGTGCTATGAGAGATTTTTATCAGAACGATAAAAGTCCAAAGACATAGTGAAACAATGGGAATTTGCATTCAAAAGGGAAAATATGTATAAAGGAGTGAAGGCTGTAAGGATAGCATTTTTAAGATCTACAGTGTGAAAAGCCTTCAGCAGCTATGCCTCAAGCTGCTGTTTTCAAAAAACTGAAGTTAAGAAAACTCACTTTGAATCCGACTGATTCAGGGTATTGTGTCACCTTGCCTGGGTCTTTTAAAATCTGTGCGTCTTACTGTTGCCTTAACAAAAGTGTAATTGGAGTCAGATTAATTAGGGGATTTAGAAGTTATCATAGAAGTAATTTGTAGATCTATGTATTTAAAATAATTTCTTCTATTAATAAAGGATTAATTTAGTTTTGTAAGAAACCTATAAGATTTGGTGGTCTTATTACTACTGAATTCAAGGCACACATCTCAAAATTTATACAAATTGCAAAACAATTTGTGGCCGTTGTTTGAAGTTTCCCTTTGGGATTTGAGGAGCTCAGCATTTACTATTGGCTTTGCCATAACACCACCCAAGTCACCTGATTTCTGGAATTGTAAGGTGATCACTAAGGATTGCACTGGAGAGATGCCCTGACATGGTTGTTCATGGAATCTCACACCTGGGACTGTCAAGGTCCATTTCAAAAATAAGCTACTGAAAGGAAATGGAAGCCATCTGCATTCTTATAAGCTTACCCCTCTAGCAGAATCAGAGGATCTACCAAGACAACAGCTACCCGGAACAGGGTCATCAATATGGATAATGGCTCTTTCTGGGGCATTATAAGCCACCAAACAAAAGCCAGATCTAGGCACCAGATAATCATCCCTTTATGAACTTATTGTGGGGGAAGGAGGTCACATGACTCAAATGACTATTTCGAAATCTATATATACAGTTGAGAACTCAGAAGCAGACCATGGTGCTGATTTATCTCCAACCTGCAAAGATCTGACAGCAGGACTCTAAGCTGACCACACAGCCTCCAACAAGCCCTCTTTGCAGCCTGTTTGCCTGGAAGCCACTGGCCACCACCTGCAAAGCAGACCAAGTCTCTGAATATCAACCTCATCTCACTGTGGTGCCATCAACTTAAAGGAATTCTGCACTTCCTGTACAGCCAGAAACCTGCCTGAGCTGGAATTTTTCCTTTACGGAAATCCCTCTGGATTTGGACTTTCTGGACTCGAAGTCACGTGAACTGATATCCATTTCTGTGGTTCTTTTTACTGTTTCCCATCCCCTTCCTGTATACTTGTGCGTGTGCTTCAAATTGCGATTATCACCCCGGGTTTGAATGGTGAATAAACTAAACTCCCGATTTAACCCTAAGAGAGTTTGTTACGAGTCACTTTAAAAATTGACTACACAAATGAATGACTTTTGGAATAAGCGCCACAGCCTATTTTTTCTAAAACAAGAAAAAAATCTCTGCTTACGTATATATGGCAAGAGAATAAAGGAGTTGTTTTGCCCCTCTTCTCCTTTCCTTGGTTTTAAGTTTCTCACCCTTATTTTCAAATCCCATCACACCTGGTCCTTCCTCATCTCTAATCTCTTCCAGCCCCACAACCCTCAGATACCCATGCTCATCTAATTCGGGGAGTCTTGAAAACCTGCAATTTTAATAGCTCCACTATTAGTGGCTGCACCTTCAGTAATCCACGCCCCACATTCTGGGATTCTTTGCATGCACTTCTCTACTTCACTTTCCTCCTTTACGACATTCCTTAAAACCTACCTCTTTGACCAAGTTTTTGGCCATCTGACCTAATATCTCCTTTTGTGGCTTGGTGTCAATTTGTTTTATAAATTGTAAAGCTCCTTGGAACATTTTATTACATTAAAAGCACTATAAACACAAGTTGTTGTATTCCAAATTTATGATCTGTTGTCCTATTAACTTGACTCCACCACACAAGATAAAGGGAATACATGATCTCCCACAATTACACATAACAATTATTAGGTTTTTACAGAGGTACTTTGTAATATTTAAATGATAATTTGACATTTTACGAAGTTCATGAGAAAAGATTTGAATTAGCAATGGTAATTTCCAATTTTGAATTTGCACAATCTTAATATTTGTGACCATTTTCTTCTTGATTAAGTAATTCAATTATATATGTACATAGTTTACCCCCTCATAATACGCAACATAAAACTTCACAAGTAGAAAGAAATCAAGGATAAATGTTCTAAATACAAATGCTCTGACTGATTTAGGGGTCATATTCTAGTCTTATCTTTAAACTTCATGATATTTAATATCATTATTGTCTGGGTTAACCAAACATGTTCTCAATTTAGTTTATAACAAATTCATCTGACTTCGTACCTTACTGAACTGTAACAAGCAACTCAAGTGCAACTCCTGATACTGTGCTTTCCAAAGAGGTTAAGGGAAATGACCTCAGGGGGCACTGAAGATCTCAAACTCCATCAACTGCAGTTAGATTTACAATGGTAAATCCAGGATAAAATAAACAACTCCAAAAGTTCACCATTCTAATTAGGCAGTTATGCAGTTTTATGTTTTTTTTAAAAAATGAACATATGCTGGTTCCAAACTCAGTGACTGCCAAGAACCAAAACATGAAGCAAACTTTGAAGACTGAGCTAACATTGCATAAGCTCGAGCACGGAATGGACAAAAATATTAAGGAAGATAGGCTAGTTTACTTGGACTCGGAAGTTTAATTCAAAACACTCACCTGAAGATCCTTAAGATAAGCAATTTCATTTGGAAGAGATTCAAGCTTATTTTCTTCCAAGTCCAACTCTCTCAGTTTTCTTAAGTGCCCAATGCCATGTGGCAGTTTTCTAAGAAGATTGTTTGATAAGATGAGAACCTAAACAAAAACCATTGTAAGAGTCAGTAAATTTCTAAATTTTATACCATTAACTATCTACGGATCTCCCACATGCTTACTAAAGGAGCGCTCAGGTGTGAAAAAGTTGTGAAAACTAATAACACTGAATGAGCACTGGATAAGCAACTTTCCAGAAAAAAGACGAGACTGAACAGGACAGGAGGCAATTCAAAAGCACATCACATGGGAACAATGAAAGATACCATTAGGAGCAGAAGCCATATTGGAACACAAGGACTGGAGGCGCTGATGGTGGTAGAACATAGTAATGGAAGTATTATTTGGCAAGATCAGCAAGAACCATTTCGAATCAAAAATATTAACTTTATCTTTAGAGCTCGAGCAATTGAGCCATCAGGATTGACGAAAAATAGGTAACGAGGATTAATAGCATTTTCGGTACAGTTTTTGTAAGGGAGCAGAAAGACTGCATGCTGATGGAACAGGAATAAAGCAGTTGATGTTTCCAGCTAAATTTATGTTTAGCTTGTGTGTGTCATTTTATTCAGTGTTGTTACAAAAAGAAAAAAAATCAAAAACAAAATGTATCACCACAGATATAGAAGACTCTGCATGCTGGCCCTATGCCTTGACATCTTTCTAAGGTCTGTGTCACTTTTCAGAAATGCCGTTTGTCTTCTTTTACAGGAATGATTTCGGATTGAGTTATACTGAAGGGCTGAATTCAGACAAGTTTATAATGAGGGAAACCAGAGTTTGCAGATGTATACTGAAACAGGACTGGCCACTCGTGGAGTGTCCTGGCTCAGTCTGCTTCCACTTGCCACAAGAAGATTAAAGCTTTCTCCCCAAACCCATGTTGCTAATGATGACCTCTATTTATTATGAGAATAGCATGAAATAGCCTTTTTTTAAAAAAAAAAAATCCTCACTTCAAGGAGATGGGTAAGATGCAAAAACTTAGGAACCCTAAGTTTTAAGCATTTGTTTTTAATTAAAAAGTGTGGAATCATCTTTGCTAACTTCAGTATAAATTAACTGTTCCCTCTTGAAAAAAATGAACAATGTCCTTAACACATGGATTATTTTTTTTGGCCAGGCAGTTTGACCCTAAAGTCACAATATAATTTCTTCAAATTTAAACATGAATTTGAGACAGAGTGCAGACCCAGAGGCTTAAAAGCGCTCAGGAGGGGGCGAGACAGAACTAAACTGGTGTTGCTGCTGATGGGGCTCAGTCTGTGGACTGTCCGCGTTCAGAGGATGTCAACTGTGACATCAAAGGGAACCAGGCAGATGATTGGTTGGATGCTCATTTATCTTTTAAGAACTGGTAGAAATTATTGATAACTGAAGTTTTTTATGAGCAAGGTTTTGTGGTAGCAATAGTAAAGCTTATTGGGAATAGTATGGTTTATTTATTAAATTATGGAAAAATAATAAATTAACACATAATAAACATGGCAGGGCAGGTGATGTGTTACAACTGCGGTCCGCGGGAGTTCCTGGTCACCAGTGTGATCTAGGGCAAATACGTCTGCAGTTAAGTTACAATGGCTTGAGGAGCTTTGGCTCAGTTATTGAGCTGGAGGCTGAGCTGCAGACACTGCGATGTATCAGGGAGGGGGAGAGTTGCCTGGACACTGTAATCACACCCCTTAAGAGATCTTTAAAGTTGTCTGCTGGTCAGGGACAGAAGGGTGTGACAGCAAGTCAGGCAGGTATGGGGATCCAGCAGGTAGTGATGGAGGAGCCTCAGACCCCAACTTTGTCCAACAGGTTCAAAAGAGGTGCTTGCTACCTTTAGGATAAGGAGGACTGCAAGGTGGATGAGCAGACTGGCCATGGTGCTATGGCAGAGGATGCAAAGCGGAATGTGGTACTGATAGAAGACAGTATAAACAAGGGGATAGATACTGTTCTCTGCAGCCACGACTGGGAGCTCCGAAGGTTGTGTTGCCTGCCCGATGCTAGGGTTAAGGATATCTCCTTAGAGATAGAGGAACTTGGATTGGGAGGAGGAGGATCCTGTTGTCATGGCCCACATTGGGACCAATGACATAGCAGAACTTCATTCTTGGTTTTACCTATGAAAAATTTGAGGATTAAGGGTCAAAATTAAATGCAGATAAAAGGTAATAACCACTGGATTGTTACCTGAGCCACATGCCAATTGACTCAGGTAAAACACCTAACTCAAAGAGTGGTGTGGAAGAAGGTTTCGATTCAGGGGTCACTGACATCAGCATTCAGGGAAGATTGAGCTATTGTGTTGGAATGGGCTAAACTTGAACATGGCTGGGATCAGTGTCCTGGTCAATTGTTTAACTAGGGCTGTGGACAGGGCTTTAAACTTACAGGGTGGGGGTGAAATTGGGTGAAAGGAGATTTAGAAATCAAAAGAGAAAGGTCAAAGCATCGGAGGAGTACAGACAAGCAGAATGGAACAGGAAGGGACAGAGTTTAACCAAAATTGTACATCAATGAATAAGGTCACTGCAGGGAATATAAGTAAAAGAAAATGAAATTTAAAAAGTTCTTTTATCTGAATGCACAAAGCATCTGCAATAAGATAGATGAATTAGTGATACAAAGAGAGATAAACAATTTAGACCGAATCATCATTACAGAGACATTGTTACAAGGTGAAGAAGGCTGGGAAATACATATTCCAGAGCACAGAATATTTTGGAAAGGTAAACAAAATGGTAAAGGGGGAAAGGTAGCCCTGACAGTAAAGGATGACATAAGGACTTTAGAGAGAAGGGATCTGAACTCAGAAGATCATGAAGTAGAATCAGTATGAGTAGAAATCAGAAATAGCAAGAGTCAGAAAACACTGGTGGGAATAGTTTCTAGGCCCCCAGCAGTAGTTATACCATTGGACAGAGCATTAAACAAGAAATTATAGCAAAGGCAATATAATAATTGTGGGGCACTTTTATCTTCACATAGACTAGGGCAATCAAATTGGCAAGAGTGGTCCAGATGATGAGTTTTTAGGATGTTTTCGTGACAGTTTCTTGAGACCGTTTCTGAATATGCTTTGTAACCAACTAGGGATGAAGCTATCTTAGATATAGTATTATGTAATGAAGCAGGGTTAACTAGTAATGTTGTAGTAAAAGATCCACTGGGAATAGTGATCATAATACCATTGAGATTCCAGGTTAAATTTGAAAATGGCATATTGCAATCACATTTAAAAAAAGCCAATTACATAGGTACGAGGGGAGAACTGGCTAAAGTAAATTTGGTAAACAGACTAAAAGAAGGTGCGGCTATAAATAAACAGTGGGAATCATTTCAAGAAACAATTCAAAATGTCCAACAAAAATGCATTCCATGGAAAAACAAAAACTCAGCAAGACAGGCCCATCCGAGGCTCACTCAGGAAGTTAGTCATAGTATTAGATTAAAAAGAGATTCAAAATATTGCAAAAATCAGTATCAAGTCTGAAGATTGGGAGTGTTTTAGAAATGAGCAAAGGGCAACCAAAAAGTTGATACAAAGGAAAAAAGTAGAATGAGAGTAAGCTAGATAGTAATATAAAAACAGATTGTAAGAGCTTTTGTAAGTATATAAAAAGGAAGAGTAGCTAAAGTTAACATTGGTCCATTACAATCTGAGACAGGAGAAATTATTTTGGGGAATGAAGAAATTTCAGAGGCATTGAACAAGTATTTTGTTTGCCTTCACAGTGAAGACAACAGTTTCATTCCAGAGAAAGATGGTAAACTAGGGCTAAAAAGAATAAGGAAATTAGGGAAATTAATATCAACAGAGAAAAAGAATTGGAGAAACTTTAGGGATTAAAATGCAACCAATCCCCAGGGCTTGATGGCCTGCACCCTAGATAGCTACAGAGAAAGTGGGTACGCTGGCTGTGATTTTCCAGGATTCAATGGATTCAGGAATAGGCCTATCAGATTGTAAGGTGGCAAATGTTACTCCGCTTTTCAAGAGAAGGGAGAGAGAAGCAGGGGACTACAGGCCAGTTAGCCTAACATCAGTTGTTGGGAAAAATGCTGGAATCTATTATGAAGCATTAACAATGCACTTAGAAAAGCACAGCATGATTAGAAGTCAGTATAGTTTTACTAAAGGGGATCCTGTTTAACAAATTTATTGGAGTTCTTTTGAGGATGTAACTGTAAGGTAGATAAAGGAGAGCCAGTGAATGTAGCATACATGGATTTCCAAAAGGCTTTAGACAAGGTTCCACACAAAAAGTTGACAGGTAAGTTAAGTCTGCATGGAATTGGAGGTAATATATTAGCATGGAGAGAGGATTGGTTAACAGATAGGAAACAGAGTTGGCATAAATGGGACTTTTTCATATTGGCAGGTAGTGAATAGCAGAGTACCAACAAGGATCAGTGCTAGGGCCTCAGCTATTTACAATCTACATTAATGACTTAGATGAAGAGACAGAGAATAATGTATTTAAGTTTGCTGATAACACCAAACAAGGTGGAAAGATAAACTGTGGGGAGGATGCAGAGGTGGCAAAGAGATACAGACAGGTTAACTGAGTGGGCAACAAGACAGTAGATGAATTATAACGTAGGGGGAGGGGGGGGTGGGGGTGTAAAGTTATTCATTTTGGTCAAAGGAATAGAAAAACTGAATATTTTTTCCAAAGATGAGAAACTTGTGTATGTTGATGTTCAAAGAAACTTGGGTGTACTCGTACAAGGAATGCAAAAGTTAACAGGTACAGCAAGCATTTAGGAAAGCAAATGGCATATTGACCTTTATTGCAAGGGGATTGGAGTGCAGGAATATATAAGCCTTGCTAGAGTTGTATAGGGTTTTGGTGAGACCACACCCAGAGTACTGCGTGCAGTTTTGGTCTCCACATTTAAGGTGCACTTGCATTGTAGGTGGTACAGTGAATGTTCACTAAATTGGTCCCTGGGATGAGGGGGTTGTCATATGATGAGAAGTTGAGAAAATTGAGTCTATTTTCTCTGAAGTT
This sequence comes from Carcharodon carcharias, assembly GCF_017639515.1. NCBI lineage: Eukaryota > Metazoa > Chordata > Chondrichthyes > Lamniformes > Lamnidae > Carcharodon > Carcharodon carcharias. Next base: position 119,128,092 of record NC_054483.1, on the reverse strand, counting down.
TAGAAAAATGAGAGGGGATCTCATTGAAATATACAGATTCTGAAGGGGTTTGACAGGGTAGACGCCAAGAGATTGTTTCCGCTGGTTGGGGAATCTAAAACACAGAGTCTCAGGATAAGGGGCGAACAGTTTAGGACTGAGGGGGTTGTAGATGTTCCATTATTGAATACATTTAGGACTGGAATGGACAGATATTTGGTCTCTCAGTGAATCACGGGATATGGGGAACGGGCAAGGAAGTGGAACGGAAACCTCAGATCGATCATGATCATACTGAACGGTGGAGCAAGCTCAACAGGCCGTATGGACTACTCCTATTTCCTGTATTCTTGTGTTTAATACACAGCAATGCTCTTAAGTACGCAATTTGGTGTGTTGGCCCTCCTTGCATAAAATACAGCCATTAACTAATAAGGTTAATTGTAAGGCATTCAGAGCTTTCAACTGTACAAGCCTCAAGCTGACTTGAGAGCTCAAGTATTACAATACTTTTTCTGGTCACAAGGCGAAACTTTTGTTTTGATGAGTTAGGCAATCAAGAATATCTTGCACACTGTGTCTATAGTTGGTAAGCATCAACCTGATCAAAGATCCATCTGGTGAGCTTTGTAGATTTGAATGTGTTACTCAATTGGTTTGGGTTTTCTATCTGGAGTAACTGAAATGAAGAACTTACTCTTCCTGTCCCCTCTCCAAATCATATGTTATTGCTTCTTGCGAGGTATATGAACTGATCCAATGCTGTTCTAGACAGCTGGTCAATACAGCACATGAATAATTCAATCCTACATACTAAGAACGGAAATGCAACAAATATGGGTTTCCCACTCCACCCCGAAAATACATGAACAGAAAAGTGATAAAGACAATAAAACAAATGCAAGGGACAGACATAGGACACAAAAAAGGAATGAAAGGGACTATTCACTTTTTAAGATAGTGTCCCAATCTTATTTCATGGCATCTGAAGGACATATGGACACACAACCATGATGCACAAGAAATTCTACAATATGAAAGCATTAGTTTTCAGCGAATATGCTGCTAATATCTGATATTTTCCTGCCATGTGCCCTAAACTAATTTCTACAGCTTCTATAAATGTAGAGTATAAACCTATTGACTTGTTCACTTTTTCAAGTGAAACCTTTCAGCAATTAGGAGGGTATTGTGATCAGCTTCCTCACCTCCAGGGAGGCCAATCCTGACACATCCTCTGGAATCTTTGTGAGTTGATTGGTGGCAAGGTTCAGTTCTACCATGCTTGTCCAGGTTCCAAAGTCCAATGGAAGTGAAGTTAGCTGATTGTCCTGTGGAGACCAGGAAACAGATTTGGGTCATACAACCAGGAAAAAAATAAAAGTTAGTGCACTAAGTATTGGCAAAACTGTTTTTTGATCAAGCCTATCTTTAACTTGAGAAATTTCAAAGCCTTCCAAACTACTCTTTTCCAATTGGTGATTAAAAAGGAACTTCGAACTTTTCATATGCTGAAAATTTACTTTGAATGCTTGAATCCTCCTTTAATGTTCAAATGGCTGTAACAATTACTAGAAATCAAACTATTACTGGAAAGACAGTTTTTCTGATTTTTAATAAACGCCATTGTGTTGTCCTGCTCCTGGACCACGTAATGGTATTTCAGACCATTTGAAAATTAATGGTTGAAGCATTGCTACAAATCCTAATGTAAAATGGCAACATATGAACACAGGAGTAAGAGGCTATTCAGCCCATCGAGCCTGCTCTGCCATTCAGTTAGATCATGGTGATTATCTACCTCAACACCACTTTTCCATGCTATCCCTCTGGTCATTAGTATTCAGAAATCAATTGATTCCTGTCTTCAACGCGCTCTATGATCGAGCTTCCATAGTCCTCTGGGGAAGAGAATTCCAAAGATTCACCATTCTCTGAGTGAAGAAATTCCGCCTCATCTTAGTCTTAAATGGCCTGCCTCTTATTCTAAGACTGTATCCATTGATTCTAGACTCATCAGCCAGGGGTCACATCCTATTCACATCTACCCTGACACACCCTGTAAGAATTCTGTAAGCTTCAATCAGATCACCTCTTATCCTTCGAAACTTGAGGGAATACAGGCCCAGTTTTCCTCAATCTCTCCTTGTAAGACAATCCCGCCATCCCAGGGATTAGTCTGCTGACCCTCCGTTGAATTTCCTCTATGGCAAGTATATCGTTCCTTAGATAAGGAGACGAAAACTGTACACAATACTCTGTGTGCAGTCACACCAAGGCTCTATACAACTGCAGTAGGGCATCTTTACTCTTGTACTTAAATCACAGAATCAGAGTGCAGAAGAGGCCCTTCGGCCCATTGAGTCTGCACCGACACGTGAAAAACACCTGACCTACATACCTAATTACCTAATCCCACTTACCAGCACTTGGCTCATAGCCCTGAATGTTATGACATGCCAAGTGCTCATCCAGGTACTTTTTAAAGGATGTGAGGCAACCCGCCTCCACCACCCTCCCAGGCAGTGCATTCCAGACTGTCACCACCCTCTGGATAAAAAAAGCTTTTCCTCACATCCCCCCTAAACCTCCTGCCCCTCACCTTGAACTTATGTCCCCTTGTGACTGACCCTTCAACTAAGGGGAACAGCTGCTCCCTATCTACCTCATGCACCTCAATCTTGTACACCTCGAACAGGTCACCCCTCAGTCTTCTCTGCTCCAACAAAAACAACCCAAGTCTATCCAACCTCTCTTCATAACTTAAATGTTTCATCCCAGGCAACATCCTGGTGAATCTCCTCTGCACCCCCTCCAGTATAATCACATCCTTCCTATAATGTGGTGACCAGAACTGCACACAGTATGCCAGCTGTGGCCTCACCAAGGTTCTATACAACTCCAACATGACCTCCCTACTTTTGTAATCTATGCCTCGACTGATAAAGGCAAGTTTCCCATATGACTTTTTCACCACCCCATTAACATGCCCCTCCGCCTTCAGAGATCTATGGACACACACACCAAGGTCTCTTTGTTCCTCAGAACTTCCTAGTGTCATGCCATTCATGGAATACTTCCTTGTCAAATTACTCCTTCCAAAGTGTATCACCTCACACTTTTCAGGGTTAAATTTCAACTGCCACTTAACTGCCCAGTTGACCATCCCATCTATATCTTCCTGTAGCCCAAGACACTCAACCTCACTGTTATCACCCAGCCAATCTTTGTGTCATCTGCAAACTTACTAATCCTACCTCCCACATAGTCATCTATGTCATTTGTATAAATGACAAATAATAGGGGAACCAGCACAGATCCCTGTGGTATGCCGCTGGACACTGGCTTCCAGTCACTAAAGCATCCTTCTGTCATCACCCTCTGTTTCCTACAACTAAGCCAATTTTGAATCCACTTTATCAAATTACCCCATATCCCATGTGCATTTGCCTTCTTTATAAGTCTCCCATGTGGGACCTTGTCAAAGGCTTTGCTGAAATCCATATAAACTACATCAACTGCACTGCCCTCATCTACACACCTGGTCACCCCCTCAAAAAATTCAATCAAATTTGTTAGGCATGACCTCCCTCTGACAAAGCCATGCTGACTATCCCTGATCAAACCTTGCCTCTCCGAGTGGAGATAGATTCTCTCCTTCAGAATTTTCTCCAATAGTTTCCCTACCACTGACATGAGACTCACTGGCCTGTAGTTCCCTGGTTTATCTCTAACACCCTTCTTAAATAGCAGATCCACATTAGCTGTTCTCCAGTCCTCTGGCACCTCCCCCATGGCCAGAGAGGAATTAAAAATTTGGATCAGAGCCCTTGCGATCTCCTCCCTTGCCTCCCTCAGCAGTCTGGGACACAAATCATCCGGACCTGGAGATTTGTCCACTTTTAAGCCTGCCAACACCTCCAATCCCTTGTCATTCCCTATATCAATGTGTTCAAGAACCTTGCAGCTTCCCTCCCCGAGTTCGATACCTTCATCCTCATTCTCTTGGGTGAAGACAATTGTGAAGTATTCATTCAACACTCTAGTGATGTCATCTGGCTCCACCCATAGATTGCCCCTTTGGTCCCTTATTGGCCCTATTCTTTTCCTGGTTATCCTCTTCTCATTGATATACTTATAGAATATCTTGGGATTTTCCCTACTTTTACCAGCCAGAGCTTTCTCATATCCCCTCTTTGCTCTCCTAATTGTTTTCTTAAGCTCCACCCTGCACTGTCTGTACTCCACTAATGCTTCCACTGATTTGCTTCCCTTGTACCAGCTAAAAGCCTTCTCATTGTAACCTGAATGTCTCTGGTCATCCATGGTTCTCTGGGCTTGTTACTCCTTCTTATCACCCTAGAGGGAACATGTTGAGCCTGTACCCTCCCCATTTCCTTTTTGAACACCCCCCACTGCTCCTCTGATAAAGGCAACATACCATTTGCCTTCCTATTTGTTTGCTGCACCTTCATGGGACTTGTAAATAAGGACACCCAGGTCTCTTTGGACAACAACACTTCCTAAGCTCTCACTATTTAAGAAATGCTCTGCCTTTGTGTTTTTTCTCCCAAAGTGGATCATTTCACATTTATTCACATTACCACCTGCCATGTTCTTGCCAATTCATGTAGCCTGTCCAAGTTCCCTTGAAGCTTCCTCGCATCCTCCTCACAACTTACGTTTCCTTCCCATCAAGTTCTGTGTCATCAGTAAATTTGGAAATATTGCATTTGGCCCCCACATCCAAATCATTTATATAGATTGTGAACAACTGTGGCCCAAGTACTGATCCTTGTGGTACTCCACGAGTAACTCTTTGCCATCCTGAAAATGATCCTTTTATTCCTACTCTGTTTTCTGTCTGTTCATCAATTCTCAATCCATGCCAGTATATTACCCTCAATCCCATGTGCTTTAATTTTGTTTACTAACCTCCTGTATGGGACCTCAGGACCTTAGCAAAAGCCTTCTGAAAATCCAAATACACCACATTCACTGGTTCTCCTTTATAGATGCTACAAGTATCATAAAAAAACTCCAACAGGTTTGTCAAACATGATTTCCCTTTCATAAATCCATGTTGACTCTGCCCAATCATATCATCATTTTCCAAGCGCCTAGTTATCACATCCTTTATAATAGATTGTAACACTACCTACTACTGATGTCAAACTAACAGGTTTGTAGTTCTCCATTTTCTCTCTCCCTCTCTTCTTAAATAGTGGAGTTACATCTGCTACTTTCCAGAATCTATGGAATGTTGAAAGAGAACCACCAATACATCCTCTATCTCTATAGCCACCTCATTCAACACTCTGGGATGTAGTTCATCAGGTTCAGAGGATTTATCAACCTTCAGTCCAATTAATATTTCAAGTACTACCTCTATTTATGCTAATTTCATTCAGTTTCTCACTTTTACCAGCTCCTTGGTTACCCTAGTATTTCCAGGAGATTTTCTATATCTTCCTCTCTGAAGACAGAGACAAAGTAGTTTAGTTTCTCAATCATGTTCCTATTCTCCATTACACGTTCTCCTGTCTCTGCCTGTAATGGACCCATATTTGTCCTGGCTAATCTTTTCCTTTTCACATACCTAAAGCAGCTTTTATAGTCCACCTTTATGTTTCTCACTAGCTTGTATTCATCCTCTCTTTTCCCTTTTCTTTATCAGTTTCACTTTACACTCAAGTTACACTTGAATGACTTAATTCCAGATGTGTTGATTTGTCACATTGGAAAAGAACAATCCACCTGTCAATTACTTTGCTGGGAAAAGGGAAATAGAGCAATTGTAAGACGCATAAACACAACAATGGAGGCCGAACCAAACAGTCTTGCCACCTAAAGCAGGTCTTTCTACAATTACATTGATTAAAACTGATTTTCACTCCTGCCAAAATGATAATGCTTGATCAATATACAGTTTGAACATTGATTCTGTGAGCAGAAACTATTTTAACAATGACTTATCTGAATTTGTATATAAAACAGACAGCATAATTGCCAAATTTAGTGTGCAAGGCAGTTAAGTTAAAGTGGTAAAACAATGGGAAAAGGGGAATCTTGGGAATTAGTTACAGGCAAATATAAAAGCCAAGAGCACAAAATGCATTGGAACACCACAAGGGATGATCAAGTCTTATAATAATGCTACCAAAAACTGTAAATGGTTAAGCCAAGAAATTAGAATAGGTTAGGTGTCAGTATGCATAATGTACACCTCCAGTTTATTTCTGAAATCTGAAAAGGGACAGTAAATTTTGAAACTCTACTGGTAGTAAATTATTTTCATAAACTTGAAATTTAAAATGCATGTTCAGTTGTGAACAGCAGCAATGGTGTACAAAGGACAACTTGGATGGCAATGTATGCATATTATTAAGACAAAACAAATTGCCCGAATCAAAAACTTGGACAAAAGTTTAGGAAACGACTTCTCATCCAGTTTAAACCTTAGTTGTTTGCAATATAAAATATTGAGAGTTTTTTTTTTGGCAGAATCAAACATTAGAATCAGATTGAGTCTCTCCCTGTAGTCTATAAGTTTCACTACCTACCTTCATGTTCAGCTTACTCAACACTTTTGCTCTGGAGAAGATTCCAAAAGGTATTTTATTGATGCGGTTGTGTTCCATGTTGAGAGAGTAGATAGTTGAAAACTGCGAGGGTCCGCCAACTGGGTATGACTGGAAGCAATTCCTTGCTAATGTTAAACTGGTTAAGTTTGCAAGGCTTGATAGCAGACCCTGTAGGGGAGTGGGTGGAATATTTTAATACTGACAAGTCACTTCATCTGTTTTTGAAAATATGTATTTTTTAAAAATATATATAATGACTGTATCAAGTACTTGAGGGAAAAAATTCACCATCCCAAATCCGATAAAAAGCATTTAACCAAACTTTTTTAAAAATCCCCTTACAATGGTAGACATTTTAACATGGGCACTATTTTCACATTATTTCAGGCCTGGGGACTGAAATAGATTTCTCTTCACAAGTTCCCATTGAGGTTAACCAACTGTAAGGTTAGAAGTAATTTCCATTGTTTCATGAAACTTATACACAAGAGAATGTCCAACAAATACTGTCAAAACTATTGTTGAGTTTTCTCTGGAGTATTGTTTGGTAATATGTACAAAATTTACAAAATCAGAACTGTAGGAAAAAAGCCACCTTAGTTTTGTTTTACTGTTATGGCATCAGGCCCAAGGCTACAGAAACCATCTGCAAACCCAGCTCCCTCTAAAAAAAATGTAAATAAATGGGTCCCCTAAGTTTCTCTGCAGTGTATGATTAAGTCAAAAGCTCATACCAGGCAACTGCACTTAATTTTACACAAAATTCTGTGAAACCTTTATTTTGCAGGGACAAGTGAGACTGAAGCAAATGGCTAATTAAAGACAGAAGACAGTTTGTTTCAACTTTGTGCTTTTAGGTTTAGGCAGAGGACTGTTGTATACTGGCATCAGGCACAAACATTCAGCTCTAAAAGTTAAATTTAATGCAGTTTCAAACAGGAACCACCAGTGAGTACTTGTTTAACTAAAGCAAAGGGTCGACTTACATATTGCTAACTTTTTAAAAAAAGAGCAGTGACTGTGTTCTTACAGTTGTAGGGTTCAAGAACAATGGATTTTTAAAAAGCTACTCAACAGGTACAGTCACCGTGAAGGTGGTGTGGTGCTCATCACCAAATCACAACTTGGCATGACCCGTTACACCTCTAGCACTTTCCCCTCCTTAGAGCATCTCACCTTATTCAAACACTCTCACCATTCAGTCAAAATCACTCACAACTGCCCTCCCAAATACGATAAAAATCTTATCAAGATATCTTCAGTGCTTTCCTCCCTCACCTCTACAACGAGAGACTTCTCATCCTCAGTAAATTCAACCTCTATCTCGACTCAGATGTCTACAGCACAGAAGGAGGCCATTTGGTCCATTGTGTCCATGCCAGTGAACAAAAATCTGACTACGCTAATCCCATTTTCCAGCGCTTGGTCCTTAGCCCTGGAGGCTACGGCAATGCAAGTAAATATCTAAATGCTTCTTAAATGTTACGCAAGGTTCTGATTCAACCACCCTTTCAGGCAGTGAGTTCCAGACTCCCACCATCCTCTGGGTGAAAAATTCTCAACTCCTCTCTTAGCCTTCTCTTACCTTAAATCTATGCCCCTCATAATCTTATACACCTCGATCAAGTTGCCTTTCAACCTTTGCGGCTCTGAGGAAAACAACCCTAGCTTAACCAATCTTTCTTCATAGCTCAGACCCTCCAGCCCAGGGAGCATCCTGGTAAATCTCCTCTGGACCTTCTCCAGTGCAATCTCATTTTTCCTATAATGTGATCAGAACTGCACACAGTACTCCAGTTGTGGCCTAACTAGCGTTTTATACAGTTCCAGCATAACCTCACTGCTCTTGAATTCTGTGCCTCAGCTAATAAAGGCAAGTATCCCATATGTCGTCTTAACCACCTTATCTACCTGTCCTGCTACCTTCAGGGATCTTTGGATATGCACACCAAGGTCAATCTGATCTTCAGTATTTTCCAGGGTCCTACCATTCATAGTGTAATCCCTTGCCTTGTTAGCCCTCCCTAAGTGCATTACCTCACACTTTTCCGGGTTGAATTCCATTTGCCACATTTCTGCCCACCTCACCAGTCCATTGATATCCTCCTGCAGTTTACGGCTATGCTCACTATTTACCACCCTACCAATTTTCATGTCATCCACAAACAGCAAGGGCCCCAGCACCGAGCCCTGCGGAACCCCAATGGAAACAGACTTCCAGTCACAGAAACTTCCCTCTACCATCACCCTCTGCTTCCTGCCTCTCAGCCAATTTTGGATCCAAAGTGCCACTTTGCCTTGGATCCCATGGGCTCTTACTTTCTTGACCAGTCTGCCATGAGGGAACTTATCAAAAGCCTTGCTAAAGTCCATGTAGACCACATCGAATGCATCACCCTCATCAACACTCCTGGTTACCTCCTCAAAATATTCGATCAAATGTGTCAAAAATGACCTCCCCTTAACAAATCCATGCTGACTATCCCTTATTAAACTATATTCTCTCCCTCAGAATTCTTTTGAGTAACTTCCCCACCACCGAGGTTAGACAGACTGGCCTATAATTTCCTGGTCTATCCCTTTCTCCCTTTTTTAACAACAGGACAACATTAACAGTCCTCCAATACCCGAACTGTGGCCAGAGAGAATTTGAAAATTACTGCCAGGGCCGCTGATATCTCTTTCCTTGCCTCCCTCAACAGCCTGGGATACATCTCATCCGGGCCTTCGGATTTATCCACTTTCAAGGCCGCTAAACCCACTAGTACCTCCTCTCTCTATGTTAATTTCCTCTAATATTTCAATCCTCCACTCTGATGTCTATATCTGCCTCGAACTTTTCCATTGTGAAGGCTGACTCAAAGTATTCACTGAGGACTGCACCCACATCTTCGGCATCCACATGCAGACTACCTTCATGGTCCCTAATTGGCCCTACTCTTTCCCTAGTTTTTCCCTTGCTATTTATTAAAAAAATTCCATTGGCTTTTCCTTTATTTTACCCACCAATGCTTTCTCATGCACTCTCTTAGCTTTCCTAATTTCCTTTTTAAGTTCCCCTCTGCACTTTTTATACTCTTTTAAGGACACTGCTGTATTGACCCCTTGGTATCTGCCATAAGCCGCCCCCCCCCTCCGCCGTCTTTATGGAAAGATATTTGCCCTGTACTCTTTGCTATTTCCTCCTTTAGTGCCTCCCACTGCTCTGACACAGTTTTATCTGCAAGTAGCTGCTCCCACTCCCCTTGGGCCAAATCACATCTCATTTCAGTAAAATTAGCCTTTCCCCAGTTTAGGACTTTTATTCCTGGCCCAACCTTATCCTTTTCCATAACTATTCTCAATCTAACAGTTATATTCACGATCTCCAAAATGCTCCTCTACTGATATGCCTTCCACCTGCCCTGGCTCATTTCCAAATATTAGGTCCAGAACTGCCCCCTCCCTTGTTGTGCTCTCTACGTACTGGCTAAAAAAGTTCTCCTGGATACAATTTAAGAATTTTGTACCCTCCCTACCTTGCACACTAAAATTATCCCAGTTAATATTTGGGTTGTTAAAATCCCCTAGCATTACTATCCTATTATTCTTACACTTTTCTGAAATTTGATTACGTATTTGATCCTCTATCTCTCCCTGACTGTTTGGGGGCCTATTGTACACACCCAGTGTGTTTTCCCCTTTGGTGTTTTTTACTTCTACCCATATGGCTTCATCTGATGATCCTTCCCAGATATCATCCCTCCTCACTGCTATAATTGATTCCTTAATCAATATTGCAACACCCCCTTCTCTTCTATCCCCCTCTCTATCTTGTCTGAATACCCTATAATCAGGAGCATTGATCTGCCAATCCTGCCCTTCTTTTAACCAAGTCTCGGTCATAGCTATATCATCATACTCCCACATGCCCGTGCCCTCAGCTTGTCTGTCTTATTCCTCAGGCTCCTTGCATTAAAATATATTCCATTTAACCTTGCTAAACTCACTTATTTCATATCTAGCCCATGTTTCCTCTGCCTTCCAGACTCACTTACTAGCATTTTAACTTCTAAATCCATCTCAGTTTCTCTCCCCTCTGACCTACTTTTCAGGATCCCATCCCCCTGCCAATTTTGTTTAAATCCACCCCAACAGCATTAGCAAACCTCCCCACGAGAATGTTGGTTCTGTTCCTGTTCAGACTTAATTGTGGAACTTGTACAGGTCCAACCTTCCCCAGAAACAGTCCCAATGCCCCAGGAATCTAAAGCCCTCCCTTCAGCCACACGTTCATCTGCTCTATCCTTCTGTTCCTGTACTCACTACTGCATGGCACCGGGAGTAATCCAGAGATTACTACCTTTGAAGTCCTACTTTTCAATTTCCTACCTAATTCCCTAAAGTCTGTTTGCAGGACCTCATTTCTCTTTCTTCCTATGTCATTGGTCCCAGCATGGACTATGGCCTTTAGCTGTTCACCCTCCCCCTTCCAGGATGTCCTGCAGTTGTTCCATAATATCCTTGACCCTGGCACCCAGGAGGCAACATGCCATCCTGGAGTCACGTCTACGGCCACAGAAGCTCCTGTCTACTCCCCCCATTAACGAATCCCCTACCATTATTGCACTTCCACACTTCTTCCTCCTGTCCTGAGCAGCTGGGCTACCCACAATGCCATGGTCTTTGCTCTGGTTGGCCTCCAGAGGAACCGTCACTCCCACTGTTTTCCAAGGCTGAAAAACAGTTTTCAAGCAAGATGCCCTCACTACCTGCCTGGTCCCCTTCTACTGTCTGGCAGTCACCTATTCCCTCTCTACCTGCACATCCTTAAGCTGTGGGGTGACCACATCCTGAAATGTGCTATCAACGAACATATCAGCCTTGTGACTGCACCGTAATGACCCCAGCTGCTGCTCAATTTCCAAAACCCGGAGCTCTAGTTGCTCCAGTCAGAGGCACCTCCTGCACACATAGTTATCCAGACTACCAGGAGCGTCTAAGATCTCCCACATAGTGCAGGATGTGTAAATCATGGAATTGAGCTCCCCAGACATATCTTAACTAAATAGAATATGGCTCCTTGCTTTTATTTTATCCTTACTCTTACTTGAGTATAGACTCAATGCTAAAACAGAATTACCTGGAAAAACTCAGCAGGTCTGGCAGCATCGGCGGAGAAGAAAAGAGTTGACGTTTCGAGTCCTCATGACCCTTCGACAGAACTTTACAGCCTTCCGGACAGAATATTGAATTCAACAACTTTAGGTCACTTTACAGCCTTCCGGACTGAATATTGAATTCAACAACTTTAGGTCCTTTACAGCCTTCCGGACTGAATATTGAATTCAACAACTTTAGGTCACGATGCTGCCAGACCTGCTGAGTTTTTCCAGGTAATTCTGTTTTTGTTTTGGATTTCCAGCATCCGCAGTTTTTTTGTTTTTAGACTCAATGCTAGATCATCTAGATAGACTAGATCCTCTGGATGCTGCTGACTGCCTGTCCCAGGTCCTCCTCTTGCTCTCTCCTCTAGGTGCTACTGACTGCTTGTCCCAGGGTCCTCCTCTCGCTCTCTCCTCTAGGTGCTGCTGACTGCCTGTCCCAGGGTCCTCCTCTCACACTCTCCTCTAGGTGCTGCTGACTGCCTGTCCCAGGGTCCTCCTCTCGCTCTCTCCTCTAGGTGCTGCTGACTGCCTGTCCCAGGGTGCTCCTCTCACACTCTCCTCTAGGTGCTGCTGACTGCCTGTCCCAGGGTCCTCCTCTCACACTCTCCTCTAGGTGCTGCTGACTGTCCCAGGGTCCTCCTCTCGCACTCTCCTCTAGGTGCTGCTGACTGCCTGTCCCAGGGTCCTCCTCTCGCTCTCTCCTCTAGGTGCTGCTGACTGCCTGTCCCAGGGTGCTCCTCTCGCACTCTCCTCTAGGTGCTGCTGACTGCCTGTCCCAGGGTCCTCCTCTCGCTCTCTCCTCTAGGTGCTGCTGACTGCCTGTCCCAGGGTGCTCCTCTCGCACTCTCCTCTAGGTGCTGCTGACTGCCTGTCTGTCCCAGGGTCCTCTACATTCTCTTCTAGCTCATTATACTCTCCCCCCCCTGAGTTCATTGCCCTCTTATCCTCCTGAAATCTCTCCCTCCAAGTAAACACCCCAACCCATATTCAGGATCATTTCCTTGACCTTGCCATCTTACTTGATCTTGCTATTCCCATTGTATCACAGATAAGGCCATCTCTGATCACTGCCTTGTATCACTCACCATTTGCAACCCTTTTTATGCCCAGCCCAACTTCTTTCTGTATCTATCCCCTGGAAAAAACTATCCTTAGTTCAATCACTTACAATTTCACTTTCAAAATACCAACCACATAGTCTTTAGCCCTCTGCTTGTTGCAACATTTCTGTAACTATTGATCTGCTCAGCCATACTCTCATCTCCACCTTTAACGCCCTCGTCCGCAGAAAACCATTATTCTCTCTCACCCTGGCCATTTCCCCAGAGTGGTCCTCATCTCTGCTCCTTTACATCCAAGGAATGTGTATTTGAAAGGATATACCAACTGGCTTACCCATCCATTGCCAGTCAAGTCCCTCTGTGGCCTCACCACTCCCATCTCTAATCTCCTCCAGCCCCATAATTGCCCAGGATAGCTGGACTCTTTAGCCTCCTGGATTTTAATCACTCCAACACTAGTTGCAGTGCTTTCAGTTACTTAGCCCTAAGCTCTGAAATTCCTTCCCTACATGTCGTCTCCTCTCAAGCTCACTTTCTTCTTTTAAGACACTCCTAAAAACCTACCTCTTTCATCAACATATGAACAAGGAGCAGGAGTTGGCCATTCAGCACCTCGAGCCTGCTCCACCATTTAATAAGATCATGGCTGATCTGATAGTAACCTGAAATCTGCATCCCACCTACCACTGATAACCTATCATCTCCGCCTTAAAAATATTCAAAGACGCTGCTTCCACTCCCTTTTCAGGAAAAGGGATCCAAAGACTCACGACCCTTTGAGTGAAAAAATTTCACTTAATCTCTGTTTTAAATGGGTGACCCCTTATTTTTAAACAGTAACCCCCCCCAGTTTAGGCTTTTGGTCATTTGTCCAAAAGTCTCCTTACATGGCTCTGTATTGCATTTTGTTTTATAATGTTCCTGTCAAGTGCGTTAGGATTTTTTATGATGTTAAAACACTATACAGATATAAGTGGTTGTTGCTGCCAGTGAAGAATTACACTGCAAAACTTCAGTCACTAGTCAGTCCAAGTATGTTAGAGAAGTATCCACATTGGTAGTTGTAAAAGCTTGAAAGGTTAAATTATGGGAGGTGGTGGTGTTGTGGTAATGTCACTGGGATAGCAATCCAGAGGCCCAGGCTATTGTTCTGGGGACATGGGTTCAAATCCCACCACTGTAGCTGGCGAAATTAATAAATCTGTAACTAAAAGTTAGTCTAATAGTGTCTATGAAACCATCAAAAACCCATCTGGTTCATTAACACATCTTGGGGAGGTAATCTGCTGTCCTTACCTGATCTGGCCTATACATGACTCCAGACCAACAGCAACGTGGTTGACTCTTAACTGCCCTCTGAAGTGGCCGAGCAGACCACTCAGTTGTATCAAACCACTACAAAGTCTACAAAAAGGAACAAAACCAGACGGAGCACTTGGCATTGACCTAGGCACCAGAAACAACAATGGCAAACCCAACCCTGTTGACTCTGCAAAGTCCTCCCTATTAACATCTGGATACTTGTGCCAAAATTGTGAGGGCAGCTCCACAGATTGACATAGTTATAGTCATCAAATTATACCATACAATGTCCCAGGTACCACCATCACCATTCCTGAGTATCTCCTGTCCCACTAGCAGAACAGAACTACCAGAGATAGCGGAGCACAGTGGTATACAGTCAGGCGGGAGGTGCCCTGCGAGTCCTCAACATTGAATCCAGACCCCATGAAGTCTCATGGCATCAGGGCAAACATGGGTAAGGAAACCTCCAGCTGATTACTACCTACTCAGCTGATGAAACAGTATTCCACCATGTTGAAGAAGCACCAAGGAGGCAAGGGCACAGAATGTACTCTGGATGGGGGACTTCAATGTTCGTCACCAAGAGTGACTACCTGGTAGCACCACAGCTGACTGAGCTGGCCAAATCCTAAAGGATATAGCTACTAGACTGAGTCCTCGGCAGATGGTGAGGGAGCAAACGAGGGGGAAAAACCTACTTGACCTCATCCTCATCACGGTTGCATCTGTCCATGACTGTATTGCTAGGAATGACCATCGCACAATCGTTGCGGACTGTGAAGTCCCATCTTCACATTGAGGGTGCCCTCCATCATGTTGTATGGCACTACCAGAGTGTTGAATGGGATAGATTTTGAACAGACCTAGCACTCAAAACTGGACAACCATGAGGCTCATTAGTTACTCTATCATTACATCAAGCTGAGGAAGCAAAGCAAAAACAAAAAAATACCTGGAAAAACTCAGCTGGTCTGACAGCATCTGCAGAGAAGAACAGAGTTAACATTTCGAGTCCATATGACTCTTCAACAGAACAGGAATCAACCCTGGTTCAATGAAGACTGCAGGAGGGCATGCCAAGTATACCTAAAAATGAGTTGTCAACCTTGAAGCTACAACACAGAAGTACTTCCATGCCAAATAGCAGAAACAGCATGTGATAGACATAACTAAGAGATCCCATAACCAACGGATCAGTTTAAGCTCTGCAGTCCTGCCACATCCAGTCATGAATGGTGGACGACAATTAAACAACTAATGGGAGGAGGTGGCTCCACAAACAGCCCTATCCTCAATGATGAGGGGGCCCAGCACACCAGTGCAAAAGATAAGGTTGAAGCATTTTTGCAACCATCTTCAGCTAGAAGTGCTGAGTGGATGCTCCATCTCAACATCCTCCTGAGGTCCCCAGCATCAGAGATGCCAGTCTTCAGCCAATTCAATTCACTCCACCTGTTATTAAGAAACGGCTGAAGGTTCTGCATACTGCAAAGGCCAGGGGCTCTGACAACATTTGGGCAACAGTGAAGACTTGTGGTCCAGAAGTAGTCACACCCCTAGCCAAACTGTTCCAGTACAACTACAACACTGGCATCTACGCAGCAATGTGGAAAATTGCCAGGTATGTCTTGTGCACAAAAAGGGCAAGTCCAACCTGGCCATTTACCACCTTATGTGTCAACTCTCAATCATCAAAGTGATGGAAGGGGTCAGCAACACTGCTATCAAGTGGCACTTGTTCGCTGACGTTCAGTTTGGATTCCTCCAGGGTCACTCTGCCCCCTCATTACAGCCTTGGTCCAAACATGTACAAAAGAGCTGAATTCAAGAAGTGAGTTGAGAGTGACTGCCCTTAACATCAAGGCAGCTTTTGACTGCATGCAGCACAAAGGAGCCCTAGCAAAACTGAAGTCAATGAGAATCAGTGGAAAAAAATACTCTCCACTGGTTGGAGTCATACCTAGCACAGAGAAAGCTGCTTGTTGGAGGTTAATCATCGCAGTCTCAGGATTTTGATGCAGGAGTTCCTCAGAGTAGTGTCCACGACCTAAGTATCTTCAGCTGCTTCATCAATAACCTTCCTTCCATCTTAAGGTCAGAAGTGGGGGTGTTCTGCATCATTCGAGAACCCTCAGATATCAAAGTAATCCGAGTCTAAGTACAGCAAGACCTGGACAATATTCTGGCTTGGGCTGATATGTGGTGTGACTGTTACTTGCCACTTAAGTGCCAGGCAATGACCATCTCCAACAAGAGAGAATCTAACCATCTTCCCTTGACATTCAATGGCATTACCATCGCTGAATTACCCCATCATCTTGGGGGGGTTATCATTGACCAGGATCTGAACCAGCCATATAAATACTATGGCTCCAAAAGCAGGTCAGGGGCTGGGAATTCTGCATCGAGTAACTCACCTGCTAATGCACCACAGCCTGTCCACTATCTGCATGGCACAAGTCAGGAGTGTGATGGAATACTCTCCACTTGCCTGGATGAGCACAGCTCCAAAACCATTCAAGAAACATGACACCTTCGAGGACAAAACAGCCCACTCGATTGGCACCCCATCCACCACCTTCAACAGTCACTCCCTCCAGCACTGATGCAGTGTCCATCAGTTACAAGATGCACTGCAACTTGTCAAGGCTCTTTCTATAGTACCCTTCAACCTGCGGGCGGCCTCTACCACCTAAAAGGATAAAGGCAGATGCATGCTAACACCACCAGCTGCAATTCCCCTCCAAGCCACACACCATCCTGACTTGGAACTACATCACTGTTCCTTCACTTGCTGGGTCAAAATCTTGGAACTCCCTTCCGAAGGGCACTGTGGGTGCACCTACAACACATGGACTGCAGTGGTTCAGGCCAACAGCTTACCACCACCTTCCCAAGGGCAATTAGAGATGGGCAATAAATGCTGACCTAGCCAGCGATGCCCACATGCTGTAAAAAAATAAAAAACCCCGTCACACAGAGCATTGATTTGGCTCAGTGTAAATCAGTGGCCTTGATAACACATAACAACATAACATCATTGTTATAAAAACAGCATATCCTCTGATTCATTGCAATGCCACAGGAAATCTGTCGCTGCTTAAGGTGAAGTAGTGAAATATGGTATATATTTCCAACCTCCAGCTTTCAGGGGAGGAGGAAACATTTAAAAATTATTGATCTAGCATAATTCATGGGCCATCACTTTCTTCTGTTCTCTTTCTTGTGGTGCTAGCTCGGAAATGTACCCAAGTTTAAATCAATTTTTCTTAAAACTGATTATACTTTTGAAAACGTGCTCCTAAACAACTGCTTTCAAAAATTCTTTCATGGTATCAAGATGTGGTGGGAAGAATGTCAAGTTTCTCCAATAAAAATATGCTTTAGCAATTTTTATCTATTTCTTACCTCGGGTAATGTTGAGATGTTATTGTTCTCTAGATTAAGTTCATCCAGCTCACTGCATTTTGCCAATGATTTGGGTACAGCTGACAGTCTGTTGTACCTCAGCCCCAAGCGACTCAGACTGGACAGGTTACCTGCAAGGAGGAATGTTAAAGTTCTAGGTCATATTAGTCATTTACAATTTCTGTGTACATCTCGGTGGGGAACAGTACATCTTACACCAAGTAACACGTAGCCTTTTAGTCTGAAAAAAATTGATAAAGGAACAAAGTTCAAATCTCACTACCACAATACCAACTTGCTAACTTATGCTGTGTGTAAATAAGTCAGTTTGAAAGTGGTCCACCATTAAACTTGTTGTAACTTACTTACAACTTTAAAATATGCCAATGTAGAACACAACATATATTTTGCGGATTCTATACATGATCATAGAAAGATCAGAATGATTATAGACTGAATGACCTCCTTCAGTGCTGTCGGGCCCGCACCGACTCTTTGCAAGAGTATTTTAACTGGGTCAGTAACCATGAATTTTTTTCCCTTCTGATGTTTATTCATTAAAGTAACTTTCCAAGATTACGTGGACCTGTTGTAATGAGATTTCATCCAAAAGATCATATCCTTTAATTTAAAAACATCCTGGCTTTAAAGATTAATATTAACCCTTCATTCCCAATGACTATTGAGTGTAATGAACTATTCTGCAGGAGTGACTTAAGGGATACTTAGCTCCACCAGCTAAAGGCTAGCAAATCAAATTCACTAGTTATGAAATAAACTCAGTATTCTTTCCATTCACATAGGAGTTACAGTTTTCCATTCAATGCTGCTGCTTTCTTCAACATCTCCAAAGAATTTTCTGACCAGAGAAAGTAGCCCTCTTCTGTAAAAGACCATTAATGTTCACCCTACAATTTACCCCTCTTAAAAAACTAGCCTCCTCTTCCTGTGTCAGCCCATCAACAACTCTTGGGCAACTGCTATTTAAACCCTTATCCTGTGTAGTCATGCACTGGCCCACATAACATGATCCGACTTTCACAAATGCAATTTTTATTTAAAACCACCGAAACCCATCTACGATTAACCAAAAGAGCTTACAACTTAGAGAAATAACTTGGTGCAATGTGAAGATATGTTTCGATCTTGCAAGATTAAAACTAACTGATGCAAAAAAATTAAACTGCATTGCTGCTTTTAGTATCATCCAAACTGCAAAATCAACCATAACATTTTAACCTTAATTGCTGTGCCAATATCTGTATTCATGCTAAATTTTGCAACAATTGTAACAAAATTTATTTCCTACTTAAACCTATATCCCTCTTCAATAATGGTTCAGACCAACAGAACACAAGTCAGGGCATCCCAACTCAATAGGACTAAATAGAATTAGGCTGAATTACTTCTTAATTGTCTGCTGCTCAGTCTAGCCAGTACCACATCAGCATCAAGACAGCTATCAATATTCATTTAAAAATACATGTTAATTAGAGTGTGTTTAGGTCATAATCAATACACTGCTGGAGATAAGAATAAATTAAACTTCTACTAGGAGAAAGGATGAAAGTATTAAAGTCACAACTGTACTCTAAATTTTCTTTCAAATTTCCTCTGCACTCATTCAAATTCCATACAAACTTTCCAGCAGGAAGTAACATAGATAATTACCAGCAGCAAAAATTTTCTTTAATTATTTTGCTTAAATTTCCAGCCACTATGACAACTGCCAATTGAAAAAAGAAAATGTCTTGCATTTATATAACACCTTTCATGACCGTAGTATGTTCCAAAGTGCTTTGAAATGTAGCCATTACTGCAATATAGGAAACACAGCAGTCAATTTACACACAGCAAGCTTCCACAAACAGCAAAGTGAATCTGGCCAGATGGATAAGTATCGACCAGGGCTCAGAGATAACTCTCCAGCTCTTTAAAATAGTGTCATGGGATCTTTCACATCACCCGAGAGGGCAGTCAGGGCCTCGGTTTAATGTCTTATCTGAAGGACGGCACCTGATAGTGCAGCACTCAGTACTGGCATCAACCTAGATTTGGGCTCTCAATTCTTGAAACGGGATTAAACCACAATCTTCTGACTCAGATGAGTGCTACCAACTAAGTCACAGCTGGCAGCTGAAATCTTGTAAGTCAGCATCGAGCAGAGATTGAAGCATGGAGCTACCAGATAATTAGTGATTTTACCAACATGAAAGTAAAGCAGCATAACAAATTTTTGCTTTTCCTTTGTAGAGGTATGCAGTGGTTTCCTAAACAAAATACACTGAGCTTTCATGAAAATATTTACTGTAGCTCTTTGCTAATCTATGGCAGTTATAATACAATTTCTAGACATAAGCACAAGACTGTGCAAAAAGGTTTTCATATTGTGCAGCTCAAAGCACACAGGAAATGCTGTTTGTGAATTTATCAACCAATAACTGATTTCAGATATCTGTCAAGGAGTGCACTTGACCATTTCCTGTTTATGTGATTTTCAAAATGCTTTATTAACATCTTTTCAAAAATTAAATATAAGCCCAACTACCTAACGAGGTAGAATGTCAGCAAACAAGATGACCTAAAAGGATAACATTTTGTGGAAAATGGGGAACACTGCAGAAGTTTTAAATATTTCAACAGAAAAATTGTGAAGATTAACCAATCTATAAGCTAGCATCACTTGTTGCTCAATTGATAGCAGCCTCACCCGAGTCAGATTATTGCAGGTTCAAGACCCACTCCTAAGGAATCTACACCTGCGCTCTAATGCAGTACTGAGGGTGTGTTGCCCAGTCAAAGGGGCCACCTTTCAGATGAGAAGTTAAACTGAGGCCCCATTTGGCTGTAAAAACCCCACAGTATTTTTAAAGAATGGCAGAGGAGTTCTCTGTGTCTTGGCTGACATTTATCCCTCAACTAGCATCATGAGAGAGAGATCATCTGGTCATCATTACATTGCTTGTTTGTGGGGCCTTGCTATATACAAACTGATTACATTACATTAATAACTATACCTCAGAAAGTACTCTAGGATATCCTGAGGTCATGAACAGTGCTAGACAAGTCTTTTGTCTTTTTCTCCTTTTGGTTATCTTGTATGGAGGAAGTATTAATTTTATCAAGTCCAAAAAATTGGAAATTAGACACCAATACTCAAAATGCTAAATATTAAAGCAAATGGAGGTCATGAAAGTTTCTACTTGGTGGATATGATTACACAAAGGTAGCATTCAGGATGAGTATCAAATGAATCATCTGAGCATTTTCAGATTTCCCAGAAATGTGTTAAAAATCAAATTTCTAAAACTAAGTATATACTCCTCAGTCACCCCCAACACCCCTCCTCTCTTTCCTATGGCACATTTCCGTGCAAGCAAAGATGCAACGCCTGCCCTTTTACTGCTTCCCTTCTCACCATCCAAAGCCCAAACACTTATTCCAAGCGAAACAACAGGGATTTACTTGTAATTCTTTCAATTTAGTATACTGTACTTGCTGCTTACAATATGGGTCTCCTCTACATTAGGGAGAGAAAAAGCAGACTGGGGGCCACTTTGCAGAACACCTCCGGTCAGTCCACAAGAATGACTCTGAGCTTCCTGTAACTTGTGGTTTCAATTCTTCACCTTGCTCCCACTCTGACCTTTCTATTCTTGCCTTGTTACAGTGCTCCAATGAAGTTCAACAAAAGCTTGAAGAACAGCACTTCATCTTTCAACTACAGCCTTCTGGACTCAACATTGAGTGCAACAATTTTAGATCATAACCTCTGCCTTACTTTGTTTCGCGTTTCTCCTCCTCTGTTCTTTCTTCATTCTTTCACTTTACATTCAGATGGCTGTTGTCCAGCCATTCACATCTTATTTGGACATATCTTTTGTTTGTTTATTTTATCC
Source organism: Carcharodon carcharias (assembly GCF_017639515.1). NCBI lineage: Eukaryota > Metazoa > Chordata > Chondrichthyes > Lamniformes > Lamnidae > Carcharodon > Carcharodon carcharias. The sequence goes on along the minus strand of NC_054483.1, from coordinate 119,106,709 downwards.
ATTACCACTCCCTTTGGCTTTTGCATCACACAAACTTGTGTCATTTAATCTCTGCCACCCCCCACTTGTATCACCGACCTTCTAGTTTGCTCTTCCACCTACACCCACCCACCTTCATGTGTTCAAAACTTATTAGATTTCGATCTTTCCTCAATTCTGATGAAGGTCATCGACCTGAAACATTAACTCTCTCCCTTCACAGGTGTTGCCTGACCTGCTAAGTATTTCCAGCACTTTCTGCTTTTATTTCACACTTCCAGTATCTGCAGCATTTTGCTTTTATAAAGAGACTCTGCATTGGGTACTGACCAAGTTGTACTAGATAAACGTTTACTAAGTCAAATGATATGATCGATTTTATTCTTCAATCTTTGTTCTACAACTTTGGCTAGAGAACATTTGGTTTGCAATAAATATTACATATTTTGACATTAGCTTTGAAGTAACTTTTGGAACTCCATAAGCCAACATAAGAATTGCACTCATACAGCATCACATCATTGAAGCTCAGTGATCAGTGGTACTATTTGAGAGACTAAAAGTATGCCTTAACTCTTACATGCAAGTCAACATTTAGTTTTTAACCTACATTCGTTGGTCTGATGGTATAGCACATACTGTCTAATCAAGAGTGAGAGAAAACTTTGGGAAATCATGTGAACACCAACAGTCTGTTTCACAACAAAAATGGTAATTGTTAATCCTGGCATGTTACCAGACACTGCAGGCACAAGGGCGCTGGATCCAGTTCAGAGAAAACTGGTCTAACATTGCCTTCTTGCTGTGGCCACATTAAAAGTATCTGGAGAAAGCTTGCACTATTATAGTGTCGGGGAGAAGGGTAAACTATAAAGTACAAGAATACAGAGTCCAACGCTTAAAATTTTAAACAAACTCAACTTATTTAGATCACAAAAGCCAATAAAGAATAAATAGTACCAATAATTGTTTGATTTTTCAAATTGCATGTTCTTCACATACCATGAATATCGTCTTTAACATATTACATAGAAGTTCTTATTCTGGCAACATCTTTAAAAATACAGGAAAGTTCAAACCAGAAACCACATTCATTTTGATCCAGGAACTTCAGCAGCCTGGATAGCATGGATTGCTTTTACTATGTTAGGTATAAAAAGATTTTTTTCAAGCCATATGTCTCACGTACACACATCACAGAACTGAAATTTCTTGATTCCTGGTTGGCCAACAACACAAAGCATCTAAATTAATTTAATAAGTGTTTTGCAGAGCCTCCCCACTAAGCAAGCAAAAAGCCAATGCTTGAGAGTCTGACAAGAGTTCAAGAACACTCCTTAAATAAAGCTACTGAACTCCTGCATTTTTAGATTTGTGCGACAAATTCTTGATCAGTGACATCTGTTCGGCCATTGGCTGCAGTTTGGAAAATAATTGCTGCAGTTTGGCAGTTCTCGGTCTGCAAACAATGTAGATTTTGCTTTAACCTAGGTTCATGTCATATTTCAAAAAGACCAAAAAAAAACAAATTCTGAATAGTGATTCTGACGATATTCCAGTCCTGGGAGCTCCTAACTCTTCTGATGGGAATCCAGGAGTCAGATAGTCAATCAGCCTGAGTTATGCACAGAGGGAATATTAATGTCCTTCCAGTAGATTGAGATGCCTTTCTCCTCCTTATCATCCCAAACATTTATATTCATCAAGTTCAGGAATTATAACATTAGGAAAATAGAACATTTCCCCATTTCAGGTTAAGGCCAAGCATACAGAACACACAGCTAGCCACAGGGTAAACCAACATCGCCGCTTTCAGACTACTGCTGATAGCATCATTGTGACATTTTAAGCATCAGCCTATGTAGCCCCGGAACCTGCTAACTTAATACCCAATTAGAAGCAGTTTTGCGCTGTGGCCTAATATCCACATGGGACCGACTCGAGGTGAGTAAATCAGGTTTCAGGCCCCTAAAGCCAAATTAATAGCATTCCACTAAACTGAGCACTTTTCAAAGAGGTTCTGAAGGTGTAATGCAGTGTTCTGATGCAATTATTCAATACCCTTTTCAGATTTCTCGCTTGCATTTTATTAACATTTTAGTTATTCTGAGATTTCAACTAGTTAGCTATGAAACACAAACATTTACACTGAAACACTTACCTTTAAAACTTTTATAGACACAATGTCACATTTGGATCTCATCTACACCATTTTGAGGCATCTTCAATGAACCACAGTTATATATACAGTTTATAATTTAAATTAAGGAGTTTTAGGGTCCAGCACAAGTTATTCCATTGTCTAAATAATTACAAATACAAAGGCATCAAGTTAGCATAAACTACAATAGATGTGTTGATTTTCTGGAACACAATATGTACGGGAAAAAAACATATGTTTCCACAAGTGGTTTCTCGTTACCAGCTGCCAGTTATCCTCAAAAACCCTTACACAAAGCAATGATAATCAAGCCCTGTTAAATGAAGCCAAGGTTTAAGAATACAAACTAATATTAATCCTCTTTTGAAAGTTATACGACTTAACTTCAACAACCTATTCATCTCAGCTTAAAAATAAACAGCAAGCAATTAGGTATTCTGCAATCTGCAGACAAAGTAAATGTTTTAAGCCCTGAAGTACAGAAAAGGTTCCAAAATCAACCATTCAAGAAGAATAATTTAAAAATCTGAAATACTCAATACCATAGCATGGAATTCTAGAGAGACAGACAAAAATCCAAACAGCTGATGTGGTTCAATCCTTTCGTTGAAAATCTGCCCACAGCACACTAATGGGTAAAATATGCTTCACTTAAAATAGTAACTTTGATGCAATCTGTGGAAAGGCTAGCAATTGGAATTTTTTTAATATTAGATCAAGTGATTAGTGCATTACGCTTATATAGAAGGCACTGGGATTTTGCAATAACAAACAGCTTATTGTTCATCAATTTCACTGCCAATAATTAAACAATGGACATCAGTATAGTCAAAATCATCTCCCTACACATTAATTATTACAAATGAGAAAAGCCACAAAATAACGAAAGCACTGGCAAGCAAGTCCAATCATACTGTGGCACAAAACCCTAGGATAAGAATGTTAGTAATGCAGAGACTCAACACAAGCTTGGATTGTTACATGAAAACACACAGCCAGACCCCACTCACTGCCATTTAAGGGCATTCCTGAAAGTCTTTTACAAAGCTCCCACCCCGACTAGGTCAGATCAAAGCTCTGCAGTTCTGTTGCATTCACTCATTAAAGGTGACGGACAATTAAACAGCCATCTGGCGAATCTGAACAATAGGTGAAGCCAAAACAAAAACAGAATTACCTGGAAAAACTCAGCAGGTCTGGCAGCATCGGCGGAGAAGAAAAGAGTTGACGTTTCGAGTCCTCATGACCCTTCGACAGAACTTGAGTTCGAGTCCAGGAAAGAGCTGAAATATAAGCTGGTTTAAGGTGTGTGTGTGGGGGGCGGAGAGATAGAGAGACAGAGAGGTGGAGGGGGTTGGTGTGGTTGTAGCGACAAACAAGCAGTGATAGAAGCAGATCATCAAAAGATGTCAACAACAATAGTACAATAGAACACATAGGTGTTAAAGTTAAAGTTGGTGATATTATCTAAACGAATGTGCTAATTAAGAATGGATGGTAGGGCACTCAAGGTATAGCTCTAGTGGGTTTTTTTTTTTATTTTATATAATGGAAATAGGTGGGAAAAGGAAAATCTTTATAATTTATTGGGAAAAAAAAAAAGAAGGGGGAAACAGAAAGGGGGTGGGGATGGGGGAGGGGACTCACGACCTAAAGTTGTTGAATTCAATATTCAGTCCGGAAGGCTGTAAAGTCCCTAGTCGGAAGATGAGGTGTTGTTCCTCCAGTTTGCGTTGGGCTTCACTGGAACAATGCAGCAAGCCAAGGACAGACATGTGGGCAAGAGAGCAGGGTGGAGTGTTAAAATGGCAAGCGACAGGGAGGTTTGGGTCATTCTTGCGGACAGACCGCAGGTGTTCTGCAAAGCGGTCGCCCAGTTTACGCTTTGCAGAACACCTGCGGTCTGTCCGCAAGAATGACCCAAACCTCCCTGTCGCTTGCCATTTTAACACTCCACCCTGCTCTCTTGCCCACATGTCTGTCCTTGGCTTGCTGCATTGTTCCAGTGAAGCCCAACGCAAACTGGAGGAACAACACCTCATCTTCCGACTAGGGACTTTACAGCCTTCCGGACTGAATATTGAATTCAACAACTTTAGGTCGTGAGTCCCCTCCCCCATCCCCACCCCCTTTCTGTTTCCCCCTTCTTTTTTTTTTTCCCAATAAATTATAAAGATTTTCCTTTTCCCACCTATTTCCATTATATAAAATAAAAAAAAACCCACTAGAGCTATACCTTGAGTGCCCTACCATCCATTCTTAATTAGCACATTCGTTTAGATAATATCACCAACTTTAACTTTAACACCTATGTGTTCTATTGTACTATTGTTGTTGACATCTTTTGATGATCTGCTTCTATCACTGCTTGTTTGTCGCTACAACCACACCAACCCCCTCCACCTCTCTGTCTCTCTATCTCTCCGCCCCCCACACACACACCTTAAACCAGCTTATATTTCAGCTCTTTCCTGGACTCGAACTCAAGTTCTGTCGAAGGGTCATGAGGACTCGAAACGTCAACTCTTTTCTTCTCCGCCGATGCTGCCAGACCTGCTGAGTTTTTCCAGGTAATTCTGTTTTTGTTTTGGATTTCCAGCATCCGCAGTTTTTTTGTTTTTAATAGGTGAAGCCAGCTGTTTCACGCTGCTGCTATACAGTAGCAACACGAGTGGTATTCTCCACGAACAGGATGCTACCTTCAAGCTAAAAGGACCTTCTGCCTATCACACAAACGAGCAATGTGGTATATGAATTTCAGTGCCAGTGCGATGCTAGGTATACAGGCTGCATGTCCCAAAGACTGACAAATCATATCAAACAACATGTCCCAGCCGCTGTTCTCAACGGGCAAGGTACAGAGCATATCCAACCAGCCCATGATTGCGGAACTTAAAACACAGTTTCCAACATTAGAGGTGATTCTGCGATTGGACAATATATGCTAAATAATCCTCAGTGTGCTAACAATTACACTGGCAACCAATTCAAGATTGTCAGTTGGACTCTGTGTGGTGCATTTGCATGTACTGGAAGCTACATATATTAATACACAGGGCCCTGTTCTTTGCAGACAGAAAGAATATGTACACACATTGTCACTTGTTTTGTTTAGCTGAAACAGGCACAGTCATTCACTGGCTCAGTCCTCGGGGCAATCCCTTGACCAATCAGGGTCAAGCTGCCTGGTTTAAATTTCAAACAAATGCTTGGCAGTTAACTGTCAATCACCAATTGGTGCATTTCCATGGTAACGCCTCTACCAGAGTCCACTTGCCAACCAATCAACACTCTCTTCTCACATAGTACAAATTGCTGTTTTCCCTGTGTATTGGTATTCTTGAAGTGTCCTGATGAATGCCAAATGAAATGCTTTGACGTGTTTCTTTTCTCAGCAATGGGTGAAACAGCCAAATTCAGAGCAAGATGAGAGTGACTGCTTCTGACATCAAGTCAGCATTTGACTGAGTGTGCCATCAAAGAGCCCTAGTAAAATTGAAGTCAATGGGAACCAGAGAAAAATTCTGCACAGGCTGGAGTCATACATAACATATAAAGGCGGCAAATGGAATTTTGGCATTTATTGCTATAAAAGAGTATAAAAATAGGGAAGTGTTGTTGCAACTGTACAAGGCACTGGTGAGACTGCACCTGGAGGACTGTCCACAGTTTTGGTCCCCTTACTTGAGGAAGGATGTAGTTGCTCTGGAGGCGGTTCAGAGGAGGTTCACTAGATTGATTCCAGAGATGCGGGGCTTGTCTTATGAGGAGAGATTGAGCAGTTTAGGCCTATACTCGCTAGAGTTTAGAAGGATGAGAGGAGATCTAATAGAGGTATATAAGATGCTAAAGGGGATAGATAAAGTTGACGTGGAGCGGATGTTTCCCCTTGTGAGGTATTCTAGAATGGGAGGCCATAGTTTTAGGCTAAGGGGTGGTAGATTTAAATCAGAGATGAGGAGGAATTACTTTTCTCAAAGGGTCGTGAACCTGTGGAATTCACTACCTCAGAATGCAGTGGATGCCGGGGCGCTGAATAAATTTGAGATAGACAGATTTTTAATTAGTAACGGTTTGAAAAGTTATGGGGAGAGGGCAGGAAATTGGAGTTGAGGCCGAAATGAGATCAGCATGATCATATTGAGTGGCAGGGCAGGCCTGAGGGGCTGAATTGCTTACTCCTGTTCCTAATTCTTATATTCTTAAAGAGGATAACTGTGGTTGCTGAAGGCCAATCAACCCAGTCCAAGGACATTGCTATAGGAGTTCCGCAGCACAAGAGCCTAGGCCCTCACATCTTTCTTCCACCATAAAAGTTAGAAGTGGGGATGTTCACTGATGATTGCAAATTGTTATAAGAACAAAAAAACTGCGGATGCTGGAAATCCAAAACAAAAACAGAATTACCTGGAAAAACTCAGCAGGTCTGGCAGCATCGGCGGACAAGAAAAGAGTTGACGTTTCGAGTCCTCATGACCCTTCGACAAATTGTTAGTCCCTTTCACAAGTCCATAGATAATGAAGCAGTCCATGCCTGCATGAAAAAAGCCCTGGACAACATGCAGGCTTGGGCTGTTAAGTGGCAAGTACCAACTGTGTCACACAAGATCAGGTCAGAGACTGGGTATTTTGCAGCAAATGACTCACCACCTCGTTTCCCAAAGTGTTTCCACCATCTACAATGAGTGTGATGCAATACTCTTCACTCATCTGGATGTGTGCAACTCCAACAACACAAGAAACTCAACATCATCTAGGACGAAACAACCTGCTTGACTGCCATCCCATCCACCCATTAAACATTCACTTTCTCCACCACCCTGCACAATGTCTGCAGAGTGCTCCATTTAAAAATGCACCGCAACAATCCATCAATGTTTCTTCCATAGCATCTCAAAAACAGACAACTGCTACCACCTAGAAGAATAAGTGCAGTAGGAGCACCTCCACCTATACTTCCCCTCCAAATCACACACCAGCCCTGACTTAGAAATATATTAGTACTGCTGAAAAGAGAGGCATGTTGCCGAAGCTCTTTGTCACATCGTGACAAATGTAAGAAAGTCAAATTTCAAATCATCACAATTCATACTACAGGAGAAAGTGTCGATTGGTTGGTAAGTTGACTCTGATTGGCCAAGACATTGTTCACCGTCGCTCACTTAAAATCCAGACTTCTTGCCAAACATCATTGTGGCAGTACCTTAACCACACAGTCTACAGTAATTCAAGGCAGGAGCTCACCACCATCTTCTTAAGGGCATTCAGGGATGGGCAATAAATGCTGGCCTTACCAGTGATGTCTACACATCATGAATCAATGAAAGAAAAATTTGTCTGACATTATATTATGAAGCTGGTTTAGAAATGCAAGGCAGACAAATGTAACTCACAGCAAATATGTTCAAAAATTAACTCACCACACACTGCTTCGTCATTTAGGCACTCAGAAAGATCACTTAAATGATCTGGACTCTAAGGGTGTCAATGGCTATGGGGAAAGTGCAGGAGGACTGTGTTGAGATAGAGAATCAGCCATGATCATATTGAATGGCAGAGCAGGCTTGAAGGGCCAAATGACCTACTTCTATGTTTCCATTAGGCATATCAAGGCACACCCATCCATCGTAACATTTTGGTCCAGAAGGATTATTTGTATGTGTTTTATGTTAATCCTCATATTACGTTCCTCAAGTTTTATTTAAACTATATACATGAGCATTTTTCCCCCAAGCATTTCTGAAAGCATTCCTACATTTCTGAAAGTCACTATATCAATTCATGTTAATGTGATTGCACAAAGCTGACTGAGCAGAAACTCAGTTCAGTGTTTTACTCAAAGAAGTTGGAAAAATATTTGGTCTGAACAGGAGTTAAGAGTGGGATCGAATCTGCAAGATCAAGCAGGTGGGTATGCACAAATTGTATAACCTGTTTTGAAAGAATTTAAGTAAATTACATAAGTGAGAGAAAATCAAATAACGAAAGGCCAGGAAAGCAAAAAAATCAACTGAGTCTTATAGGTTGCTCTAACTGCAGTTTGGGACTGAAGCGTAGTCAGCTTTTGAAACTACTTTATTTGTTCTCAAGTCCTTTAAGTCCATTTAGCACTGAATGACAGCATGAATATGTATGCAAAACCTACACGATGAGAGTTTCAGAAAACTATGAGCAACAAGGACAACCAAGACTGTAAGAAGTGTCTCAGGTCAAGCTGTGGAGCTCAAGAATAAGGAGGGAGATAATCCGCATTATCCAGCAGAGGAAAGGTATAAAGGTATACATTACAAGAGGTTGTCACCCCACTACTTAAGGATATTGGGCAGGGGGGGTGTGGAGGATGCAAGTTGAATTATGAGAGAGGATTTAAGCTAATATGGTAGAGCTAAAGCAAGCGTATATATAGGTAGCTTGTAAGGAAGTGTTAGTTTTAGGTGCATAGGTAATAAGAAAGTGGTCTAACTGCCAAATAAATGCATTAAAACAAATTAAAGTCAGAATTTATATAATGTTCATGTATCTACACTGGAGAAATGTAAACAGGACTTATTTTAAAATCTTATCAAGATAAAAAGCATGTTTTTACAGTTAAATTCACAGGACAGCTGGATTGAAAGCTGTATTCACTTTCAGACAGGGTGACTGAACCCAAAACTCCCAGACACAATGCAAGATAATTTGACATTTCAGTAATCATTAACGCACACAGATGCTGCAGCAACACCATTCATTTAAACTTCACAACAGTCATTGCTAAATTACATTTGTGGACTCTATCGGGGGAGGGGGATGTATAGAAAGAGATTATCAGTTTCATTAAAATCTGACACCAGTCATGCTTTGAAAATAAATAGATAAGTTCATTCTGCCAGGTAAATATTGTGGGAAGATTGATAAAGCAAGAGACCACATGCTGGATTGTAGGACAGAATACAGAGATTATTCTACTTAAATTGCGCAAGGCAACCACTGAAGAGAGATTGTATTATGCATTCTTTATTCTGTATCAATTTTACAACAAGTTGCATTTACACAGCGCCTTTACTGCAGAAAAACACCCCAAAACACGAAGGAAAATCAAAAAATGGATGCAAGTCAAAAAGGAAATGTTAATATGTGTCATAAGTTTGGGCAATGTGGTAGGTTTTAAGCAGTCTTAAAGAGGAGAGGGAAATGGATGGGTGATGTCATTTCATAGTATGGGGCCTAGAACAAGACAAATAAATTGTGCAATTGAGCTAAGCGAATCTCATCATGCCTGACACTGTTCTGATGGAAGGCCAATGACCTGAAATGTTAACTCTCTACAGGTGCTGCTGAACATTTGCAGCATTTTCTGCTTTTATTTCAGATTTCCAACATCTTCAATACTTTGCTAGTGTCTCATCATATCTATTGCTTTGTGCATTTCACCTCTTGGTGGAATAAAATAGCTTATGATCGCAGCCTTGGCTAATGTTAAGTCGAATGAGAATAAGAATCTGGCCAAGATCATTAGGAGTTTCATTGTTATAATAGACCATAAAAATGATTTTAGGACAGTGGGAATCAATTATAAAAGGCCTACACAGACATTATGGAATACAACATATTTACAGCTGACTCAAATTCTTACCGGCAATCCATTTTTTTTAATAGTCAGGCTTACCTAACACATAATAGAACATAAATAGCTTCAAACTATGTGAAGCTTTAATATTCTTATGCAGCGGTTTTACTTTTCTCATCATCGAGAAGCTACTTGGCACATCTGAAGAGTTTCTGTACATTAGCTGGTCTGAAAACAAAAGGCCATTAAATACTGTCCTTAAAAAAAAATGACCTAAATCATGTGACACTAAATTCTAAAAACATCAAAAACACATTTGAGCAAATCCTATAAGGTGTGCATATTTCAGTTGAATGGTTTAGCCTTGCCCTCACACAAACTATCTAACTCTTGTAAAATTATGTCAAGTTAAGATAAAAGCAAATTACTGCAGATGCTTGAAATCTGAAACAAAAACAAAATAGCTGGAAAAACTCAGCAGATTTGACAGCATCTGTGGAGAGGAATACAGTTAATGTTTCGAATCCGTATGACTCTTCATCAGAGTTAAACTGGTTTTTAAAATCCTTATGCCCTACGACAGAATTAAAGAAACCTAGACCAAGCTAAATCTTAAAAAGTAAGGATTTTTGTCATGCAAGAGCACAATGATTTAAACAGATAAGGGTTCCAAATAGAATCAGAGGATTAAGATATGAAACATCAAGAATCCCACTCCTTGTACATATTACAGACTAAATAGTGGAAAGGAAATAAAGACAAATTGCAGGGCATATATCAATGGATGCATAAATTCAGATTTTTATTATCCAAAGATACACAAGGATAGGGAAAATGTTTGGGATGAAAGGGGAGATTATTTTTTGCAGTGTTGTGGACCACGTTTTCCTTCAAAACTCCAAGAAGGTTGGAAGCACAATTGACCTGCTTCTGGACAAATCAGGTGGAGCAAGGTGACCTAAAAGTAGGATAACATTTAGGAAGCAGTGAAAACAAGAGGCTCAATGTAAAATCAGAAAAGGAAAAAAAATCTTGACTCAAGAGAATAAAGGTTCTTGCCCGTTTTTAAAGCAAAAAGAACTGGTAAATGAAATTGTAGAACTGCAACAGAAAAGATCATGGAATATCTTAAAAGTTTTATAAATGATACGGACAACCGCAGTGCAAGTCCGTTGCCAGCCGGAGCTGGGTTGTGCACAACTTGCATTTACATAGCGTCAATATAATAAAATGTCCCATAGTGTATATTGGTTTTAAAGTAGCTGGAGTACAAAAAGTACATGTTAAAGCACCCAGTTGGCCGCAGGAGTCCTTAGTGAAATGATATTTTGGATGGGCACATTCAGGTTCCTGATGGACATGGGTCAAAAGTAGTAGAAGATATTCAGCTCTAAACTGGAACCCTCAGCCGCTCTCAAGCATGGTGTTGGAAATAGAAAATACTATTTGTACAGCTGGAGATGATTCAAAGTTGGGGTTAAAACACATTTAGGAAAAATACATTAAACTTTGCTGTGTTTAACACAAAAGTGCTTAATGCCAACCATGTGTACTAAGCGTATTGGTGAACACTAAACAAAAATTAATAGTTATAATGAGAGAAAACAATTTGCACTTTTTAAAATTAAATCACGACATATGGGCTTCACTGACTGGGCTCACAGTTGTATAGCACCTTTAAAGTAGCAAAATGTCCTAAGGTGTTTCCCAGAAGAGTGCACTATCAGACAAAATTTGACACCGAGCTGCATAGAGATATTAAGACAGGTGACCTAAAGCTTGGTCAAACAAATAGGTTTTGAGGAAAAAGGAGGAGAGGTGAACATGCACAAGTTAGCTTAGAATGCAAAACAACATGCAGATTTGTTGAAAAATAGTTTGGTTTCGGGTGGTGGGAAATTGTCCTTCTATCATAAAGTTGAACAAGACTGTTGGTTACTTGTAATTACAAAAGAAACAATGCACATAATACAAGGATCAATTGTGGGAAGTCAAATGCCAGTAATGGACTCCAAAAAGGGAGGAAATACAGTAAAAAAAACAATGGGATTCAATGCTAAAGTTCACTAAAAACTCAAGATAAGAAAATAAATTGTAGTTCAGTTTTATTTAGTTTAATTCTACACAATTTTTCACCCTTGCAGTCAATCACCTCCTCCATTGTGCAAACAGTACACTGCAAAGTTTCATGAAACCTGGAATTTCTGAAACTGGAGATCGAGTTATACAGTGGTTTAGCATGTTACCTATTCAACTCTGGTAACAAGGTGCATTCGAATGTAGCCCGGACTACTGGAATGAGAATTCTCACTCTGCTAGCTAATAGGTTCTTCGTCAAAATGAGCTTGGACAATCTCCATTGGGTTTCCCATTGATGTAGGTCTGATACAGAACTACCTATAATTTCATGCTATTTGTGGTTGAAATATGGAAATTACAACTATATGGAGTAATTGAGACAAATAGCATGAATGCATTTAAGGGGAAGCTTGTTAAGTGTGAAGGAAAATGGTATAGTAGAATATGCTTAGAGATAGGAGGCGCCTTGTGAGGTGCACAAATATAAGCATACCACTTAGGCAAAATAGTTTGTTTGCCATAATAACATCCGAAAGATCTGGCAGCATCTGTAGAGAGAGAATTAACGTTTCAAGTCCAATATGACTCCTCTTTGAAGTTTTGAAGAAGAATCATTTTGGACTCAATGTTAACTGTTTCTCTCTCCACAGATGCTACCAGATCTGCTGAGTTTTTCCAGCACACTTTTTATTTCAGGTCTCCAGCATCTGCAGTATTTTGCTTTTATTATGGTCTGTTTTAGTGCTGTAAATTCTATGTAATTTGACTGTGTCTAAAGTCATGTCAAATGGCTTGGAGAAATGGGAAGAAATCATTTTGGTGAAGCAATTGGTTATGTTACTGAAGTTAGGGTCATCAATATTGCTGAGACAAAAACAGAATTACCTGGAAAAACTCAGCAGGTCTGGCAGCATCGGCGGAGAAGAAAAGAGTTGACGTTTCGAGTCCTCATGACCCTTCGACAGAACTTGAGTTCGAGTCCAGGAAAGAGCTGAAATATAAGCTGGTTTAAGGTGTGTGTGTGGGGGGCGGAGAGATAGAGAGACAGAGAGGTGGAGGGGGTTGGTGTGGTTTGTCGACAAGCGACAAACAAGCAGTGATAGAAGCAGAATATCAAAAGATGTCAACAACAATAGTACAATAGAACACATAGGTGTTAAAGATAAAGTTGGTGATATTATCTAAACGAATGTGCTAATTAAGAATGGATGGTAGGGCACTCAAGGTATAGCTCTAGTGGGTTTTTTTTTATATAATGGAAATAGGTGGGAAAAGGAAAATCTTTATAATTTATTGGGAAAAAAAAAGAGAAGGGGGAAACAGAAAGGGGGTGGGGATGGGGGAGGGGACTCACGACCTAAAGTTGTTGAATTCAATATTCATTGAATATTGAATTCAACAACTTTAGGTCGTGAGTCCCCTCCCCCATCCCCACCCCCTTTCTGTTTCCCCCTTCTCTTTTTTTTTCCCAATAAATTATAAAGATTTTCCTTTTCCCACCTATTTCCATTATATAAAATAAAAAAAAAACCCACTAGAGCTATACCTTGAGTGCCCTACCATCCATTCTTAATTAGCACATTCGTTTAGATAATATCACCAACTTTATCTTTAACACCTATGTGTTCTATTGTACTATTGTTGTTGACATCTTTTGATATTCTGCTTCTATCACTGCTTGTTTGTCGCTACAACCACACCAACCCCCTCCACCTCTCTGTCTCTCTATCTCTCCGCCCCCCACACACACACCTTAAACCAGCTTATATTTCAGCTCTTTCCTGGACTCGAACTCAAGTTCTGTCGAAGGGTCATGAGGACTCGAAACGTCAACTCTTTTCTTCTCCGCCGATGCTGCCAGACCTGCTGAGTTTTTCCAGGTAATTCTGTTTTTGTTTTGGATTTCCAGCATCCGCAGTTTTTTTGTTTTTAATATTGCTGAGACTTCTAGTCTGTGCTATAATTGATCCCAATACTAGGTGCTTAAAAAGTAGAAACTTGTTAGTGCGAGGGACTGGAAAAGGGTGGCGGGAACATTAGGCAACAATTCAAAAAAAAAATCAGGAGTCTCCATCACTGTCTCTTTCCTCCAACACAATGTTTCTCAAAACTACTTGCTATCTCTTCTTCCCCATAAACAGTGAAAACCCTAACTCAGATATTAGAAATTAAATGTCCAGTCCTAAAGCTTAATTTATTCTTTTTCACTTCTGGACCTCGGTAATGGAAAGTGTAACATGGGTTAGTGGAGAATAATCAGACAAGAAGTTGATTAAATTAGTTTCCCTTTAAGAGTCAATCAGATTGCAGGCTTTCATCCCATCTGTCAGTTCTGGATTTGAATGCCCCAGAGGTGAAAAGGTAAGTGATCCACTCTAATACTACAGCAACATCTGCAACAAGGAACGCAAAAGCAAAGAAAAAAAACTGCTGAGAAAGGCTGGCCCTTTTAATTATGGCCAAGAACTGGCTACAAGGCCTTAAATAAATAACTGAAAGTCTAAAATAGAAAGATGCTGGAAATACATACAAATCACTCAATCTGTGAAGGGAAAGGGGTGTTGACAGTCTGGGAGCGTACCTTCATCAGGATTAAAGACTAAAAAGACACTCAGGAATTGGAGTAACTATGGAAAGAGATCGGGGTGGTGGGAGCAAGAGAATGAGGAGGGAGAAAGGATTAACAAATATCAATCACAGAAAGGGTTAATGGGTTGAGTGACCTCCAAAAGGCTTAACAGAAGGCGTTTAGATTATACCAAAGATCGGTGAACTGAATGTGAAAATAGTTAAGTAGGTGAAAAGATATTCAGCCCACACAAATAAAAACATGAAGAATGGAAATAAAACGTAGGATAGAAAAAGACAAACAGCAAATGCAGTAAATCCATAAAATGCAGCTCAGAGTTGTCAAGCCTTCAGGTTGTAAAGTGACATATTAATAATCCTTAAATAGCAACATATATTTTTTCATTTTATAAACCTTAAGTGATAAAACTCAGCAAAAAAATACGCCACACAAGTACAGACAAAAACACTATGGCAGAATTTTGCCCTTGCCGTGCAGGCTCAACGAGGGTGGTCGGGAAGCCGACCGCTGCCCGTAATCGGCAGCGCACCGTGGTTTTACGTGGGCAGGCTGATTAAGGCCCACCCGGCATGATACAAGAGTGCTTTTGGAAACCTCATCCCGACCGTGGACGGGGTTTCCAAAAAAAATGAAAAGGCTGCTTGGCCTTTTCGCCTGCCCGCCAACCGTTAGGATGAACAGGCAGTGTTGATTGCTTAATGGCCTTAAAGGGCTTTTTAATTGTTGGAGGGCACATGCCTACTGACTGAAGTATCACACGACTGCGCGTTGACATCAGCACGCTCGGCCATAGTCAACGTGAGTCATTCCACGTTCAGTCAGGTTGGGTGCTTGTGTGCACGCCCGCCGAGCGTAACTTTCTGCCTTATGGGCCATAACCTCTGTGGAGTGCCAATCACAGAGAGATTGCCACTCTGCTCCTAAGTACTTACACTGAAATAATGCAGTCGCACCTTACTTGCCCGTCCTTCCCAACATGGGCCGGGTGAGGATAGTGCAGTGGGTTCCTGAGGCTGTCAGTCAAGTGCAGGAGAGTCGAGGTAAGAAAAACACGTCCCTGTTTTTAAGCTGCCGTAAAGCAGGTAAGTTTAAAGTCCAGCCACTTTGAGAAACCAGAGAGAAACTAAGTGTGCAAAGTAAGTTTGGGGGTCGCCGCTCAAGGGGGGGGGGGGGCGTTGTCAGGTAGGTGGGAGGGTAGGTTGGGACATCCAGTAGGGGGCAGAGGTTGGCTCTGGAGTTACCCAGGAGTTACAAGTGGTTTTATTTCTTCTCACTTTTCATTGGTAGCTATACCTGTAAGGCAATAGGAACCATCCAAAGAGTGCAATTTAAATTGGACTATCAGATGGTTCCAAGTGCAAGGCATTTGCCCAACAGAAGCTTGGGTTTCCCAGGCAATTGCAATGTGATCCTTACATGGGACTTCTGCAAGGCGGGCGGGCGGGCGGGGGGGGGGGGGGGGGGGGGAGCAGAGAGCGCATCTTTGAAGTACCCCTGGGAATGACACCCCAGAGATTGGAAGTAATGAGCCAATATACCTGGTCCTTTAACTTCTAGTCCTGTAACATTTTATATCATTAAAAAGCTCTGATACAAAGATTAACACTGATAAATACAATAAAATCAAGTTTTATCCATATTATGCATTAACAACAATAAACTCATAGCGTGCCCTTTAAACTTTAAGGTGTTTTACAGAGGAATTATAAAACAAAACATGGCACCAAGCTACACTAGGCTTGGGACAGATTAATTAGGAACTAAGATAAAAGCAAAAAACTGCAGATGCTGGAAATCCAAAACAAAAATAAAAATACCTGGAAAAACTCAGCAGGTCTGGCAGCATCTGTGGAGAGGAACACAGTTAACGTTTCAAGTCTGTATGGCTCTTCAACAGAACTAAGTAATTAGGAACTAAGTTTTACAGAAAGCCAATTAACCAGTCATGGAACTGATCATGAATCCTATGTTTGAGCCAAATTTATGCAGATTAATGTAATACTTTGTAGATTATTTGCATATCTATTTGTTTGTCACAAGGGTTTCAGAAAAACATTTAAAATAAGCATACACTGAACTAAGTAGCTATTGCTACTGGGACTTTCAATAATTGTAGAATTTAGAAGTATAGAATACCATGAATGTTCAACTAGCTTCGAACTGTATTCTGCTGTACCGTAGAATATAGGGAAATGTGAAGCTCACTGTCCTCTCTTCAACTGTACTAAGGCATTATGATCTACACTTGGCATCAAAGAATTTATTTTAAAAATCAGGTCAACATCTAGGAGTTTAATATTGCAGTGCACAGGCCAAACTTATGGTGATAATTTTCCATGCTGCTCAGTGCCAGCAAAGCCTGATGAAAAAATTGTTGACGGTAACTGCATCTATTTTGTTTTCTGTTGCATACATCAAGTACAGCATGATGGAATATCATGCAGACAAAGCAGCTTTGAAGCCAGACTATATCACTGTATTCTATACAGTACCTTAAATTCTGCAACATTAGCTAAATAAACATTCAGTTCATCAAGACACATGGAACCTCAAGGTGCACTTTCCTGATTTATTTTGCGGTACGCTTTCTTAAAGATGTGCAACATGTTATCAAGGTAACATTTCCAAAAAGCTTTCTGTAAGATCACTGGCTTCAACGTCCCTGTCCCACTCAGTGTTCACTTACTGCAGTACCATATACGAGTGATTGGCATATGGAGAAAAATCTGCAGCAGGAATGCAGAGGAGAGCCTCTCAGCACAAGGAGAGCAGCATTCTCCCATAGACTTTCAGCCTTGGAAGCAATTAGGTCCAACATTTGGGTAATATGGCGCCACATGGAGTCAAAGTGTGTAACTGTTGTGTATCAATTTAAAATTACAAAAACATCGTAAAACTGCACCAGGGACACAAACTGGTGCATGGCTAGGTAAAAAGTTAAATCCGAAAAGAATTTCTCAACTTTTATGTTATAAGCTTTTGCAGCTTAAGTTAGCCACCTAATTCGGGCTTCAGAAGCAAAATCTCCATCAAATAAATACATCTCATTGCAAGTCTTTCCCATTCTGCAATTATACATCAAGTCCTAAAATAGAGAGAAAATACTGGAAAAACTCAGCAGGTTTGGCAGTATCTGTGGAAAGAGAAACAGAGTTAATGTTTTGCGCCTGTATGACTCTTCTTCAAAACATTAATTCTGCTTCTCGCTTCACAGATGCAGCCAGTTGGGTTTTCCCAGCATTTTCTGTTTTTATTTCAGATTGCCCACATCTGTAGTATTTTGCTTTTACATTACATCCTTATGGATACCTCGATACTAGCAGTTGACAGCCAACTTATACTGCCCACTTGTTCATGAAGGCTGCCATTTGTTTTAAACTTTAAATGTTAAGTTGCTGCGTTAATGACTAAAAATCATGTAGATAAAATTGGCAGAGTTAATGTCTATAATTTAATTTGAGGGCTCAGTCCTCTAGTTTTGGCCAGCAAAGCTACAATCTTGAAGCTCAAACTATAATTATATGAAAGTTTCTAATAACAAATCCATATTTAGCACTTTCAAATATATTCACACACATCCACTAGTGGGTGATCTGTGTTCAGCTTAAAAAAGGGGGCCTATTCTTGGGTTGGCACCAAATAAAACCATGAGATCTTCTTTCAATATACTATTATATATATGCTAATACTTTGGCATTGGTAAACTGTGGACACCTTCATAAACTAGTGTTTCTTCAGTAACACACATTCATAATTGATATCTCAGTCAAAGGTAAAAGCTTGAGGTCATTGTAATCTTTTAGTAAGGAATTGATCAAACAATAAATACTCTATTCCACAATATCGATAGGATTTTTCTAACTTTTTGTGGCCATATACTATTACATGGCCAATTTATCCCAATCACTCTTCATTTGCTGTAATCTACAAATACTCAGAGGAGATACTTAGCAACATGCAGGTATGACCTTAAGTTTCTGCAGTTAAATTACAAACAGTAATAGGGTGAGGGGAAAGGATAAAATGAAGAGATGAAAAATTGTCATTTAGGCTCCTTGTGCCCATTGAATTTTTTAGGATATCTAGTCATGAAACAGACTGAACAATGTCTATAGATCTCTTCCCATAGTCAAGGTCACCCAATCACCCTGAATGGCTTTCATACAGAGAAGCAAAAATGGAGGAAAACAAATGACAATTAAAAAATCATTTATAGATCACAATCAGGGATATGCGCAGATCAGGCAAATTGTTTTTTTTTGCCTTTATTCTATCATGGGATGTGGGCGTCACTAGAAAGTTCAGTGTTCGTTACCCATCCTAATTACCATTAAACTGAGTGGCTTGCTAGGCCATTTCAGAATGCAGTTAAGATTCATCCACATTATTGTGGGTTTGGAGTTACATGTAGGCCACACCAGGTAAGGATGACAGATTTCCTTCCCTAAAGGACATTAATGAATCAGATGGATTTTTACAACAGATCAATGATAGTTTTATGGTCACTATTTAATGATGGTTTTCAATTCCAGATGTCATTAATTGAATTTAAATTCCACAAGCTGTCTCGTTGGGATTTGAACACATGTCGTCCCCAGAGCATTAACCTGGGCCTCTGTATTACTAGTCCAATGACATTACCACTACATCACTGCCTCCCCCTAATTGGCAGAGGTATTGATTTATCATGGTAAATTAAATTCAGTTTTAGCACATTGGATTCCAGGATTTTTGGGGGGGAATTTTATTCCACAATTCAATTCAATTTACAAAGTCAAATTCCATTTTTATCATAGATTTTTAGGATTTTATCATTGTTTTGAGGATTGAGCTCTCCAATTAATTTCACTTTTCTTTGGAAACTATAAAATCAGTAACCTTGGATATGACAATTCAATAAGTTGCCGCAAATTAGCAAATTAAAAAAATATATATTTAGAAACTCGAGGAGAACCTGTAGAAATGAAGCCCTGGCATTTCAGAGCAAAAAACTATAGAAATAACTAACAACTAAACATAAGCAGGTAAACAGATAATTTAAATTATATAAAGTAGCTGCACTGTTCATTTCAATATGGAGAAAGTAAGAACAGTACACAACAGTAAATAATAAATGTCCCCTTACCTATAGTTTCAGGCAGATCGAGAAGCTCATTATGTTGTAAGTCAAGGTTTGTGATTTGTGTGCAATTGCCAATCTCCTTTGGGAGGTGTTCAAGTTGATTGTGAGCCACATCCAGTGTTATGAGGTTACAGAGTTCACCTGTCAAAAAGAAAAGTATCAAAAATCTAGACATTCAAATACTTGTATTAATAATTCCAATACTATTTTATCTCAAAACAGAAGCACCAAAAATAACCAAGACCAACCTCTCCACAATATCCCCAAAAGACAGGTGCACAATTCCTTAATTACTTGCACAGGGTCTTTAACATAATAAACTTCCCAGTGTACTTCAGAGGCTGAAACAGATGTCGAGCAGGAAGAAATGTGATAGTGACCAGAGGCATGGTTGAAGAGTTATATATTTAAAAGTGGAGTGTGGCATTGCAAATGGGTTGAGGGAGAGTCCCCGAATGTAGGTTCTCATTAGTAAGACAAAGATGAATCTACTATTGCACATGCAACATAAAAATGTTGAATTTTAGTTATGATAAATCTAGAAAAACTCAGCTTTACGCAACCAATTCCTGTTTCCCTAATCCTGATCCAGCAGCCATCTGGTCCACAAAGTTTGCTTCTCAAATTGGCAGAGCCAAAATCTTGAAATCTGTTGCTCACGAAGACTTGCACCCACTTGAAGCCTTAAAGTAAAAATTCTGTTAAACCTCAGTCTATGCCAAAGATACCTTCTCCCAGTTATTGTCACTTAAGTAACAGCAAAAAGTAGAATTATTACTTGTCAGTCATTTTAGGAAGATTACATTTAAATGCAGATGCATTATGGAAAGAAATAGCATTCAAGCTGGAATATTTTGTATTTATAACAGTGCTCATGAAAACTGTATTAAAAAAGTTCTAGTCTCTCAATTTGTATTGTATCTCCCCTTATACTATCGATTGAATGCTGGATTTTGCTACAGCTTAATTTATTACAAGCCCAAATGACACTTTCAGTGTAACTACTAATCACAGGTAAATATGTGGGACTATTTTTGAAGTAGTCACCTTCTTTGAAACTATGGCTAGGCCTCTGCTGGTTTTTCAAGTGTGGATGCAGAGAGTTCATTTAACAACTCTGCAGTATTCATCCTCTTGGGATAAAATATCCATAGCACAACGGCTCCCATGCTCCCTATCCAATTCTTTTATGGGACCTGTATGTACAGAAATTGGTTGTCACATTTCCCCGTATCACTGCACACTAACATTTGGCACGGCTTCCTAAATCTTTGTGGTTGGAAATGGAAAGGCTTTATTCTGAATCTAATCAATACTGTAATCAATTTAGGTTTGACCAGACATTGGAAATAAAAGATGGAAGTATTAATTCGAGTGCATCATTGTTTAAAATTACAAGTGATAGTATTTTTTTAAAATATAGGCATGAGCTAAGCCGTCACTGGGAGAAATGCTACCCATTACATAAATGATGCACATACTGATAAATAATACACTTCTGGGGATCTGCATAGTACTCCTCTTCCACTGCACCTCATTCAATAAAAGATAGCTTGTCAGCTTATTTTTGGACCAAGTCCTTTACTTATTTTTGTGTTTGCACCCAATCAACCCAAATTGGGTACTTTTACCCTGAGATGGGAGGAAAGAATAAAATGCCCACAGTTGTTTGGATTTTAATTTAGTGGTTTAAAAAAAGGAAAAAAGTATCTTAAAAGCAAACGACTTCCATATTGTGCATTTTGGTTATACATTTCATAAACATTAAAATTGAAGATCTTCTGCCCTAGTCATTCAAGCCCTTGTGATTACTGTCATTTTAGACGAAGAAGTGAAGGCTCACGTTGTCAGTTCAGGTCACCATAGCCTCAAAGTGCCTTCAGTTTAGTGGCATCTTCATTAAATCAATGATCAATTGCTCCTAATCAAGTCATTGGTCACTAAACAAGTATCAAAACTCCAAGTGTCACTACGTGCTGAGGTTCTACCTGTCCCCGGTGTTGTGAAGGATGGGTCTGGCCACGCTGCCGCGGAACGCTCCAAGTAGTTGGACCGTGCCGTACCACCTGTCCCTCATGGAAAAATTTATGCAGAGAAACACCTTTCACCACAAGTCCATCAGGCAGTGGTCGGCACGTAACGTCTTAAAGGCCCTGAGGGAAAAGGAGAGGGTGGATCCGGTGGGATAGTTCTCCGAGCAGACTGACAAAGTCATTTGGCAGAATGCCTCATCGCCAGAACTTTCCAACAAGCACGAAGATGTAGCTTGGCTGGTGGTGAGAAAAGCCCTGC
This sequence comes from Carcharodon carcharias, assembly GCF_017639515.1. Taxonomy (NCBI): domain Eukaryota; kingdom Metazoa; phylum Chordata; class Chondrichthyes; order Lamniformes; family Lamnidae; genus Carcharodon; species Carcharodon carcharias. Next base: position 119,084,937 of record NC_054483.1, on the reverse strand, counting down.
CTGTCAGATCCTTCCTACACACCAGGAGTCTCACCCCCTCTGCACATTGCCCTTGAGGTGGCTGTGGTGGGGATGAGACCGTTGTTCACCTCCTTGTAGATTGTGTCTTTGCAAAGAAGGTCTGGAGAGAGATGCAGCGGTTTCTGTTGAGGTTCATCCCGAGCAGTTCTGTGACACAGGACTCTGTGCTCTATGGGCTGTTCCCAGGGACACACACTGAGACAAACATCAACTGCAGCTGGAGGATCATCAACTCGGTAAAAGACGCTCTTTGGTCTGCCCGTAACTTGTTGGTCTTCCAGCAAAGAGTTGTCCCCGACCGAGTGTTGCAGACTGGCACATTCCAAGGTCCAGGACTATGTACAGAGGGACGCACTAAAGCTTGGGGCAGCTGCCGCAAAGGAGCAATAGGGAAGGGTCGCTGCCTAAGACCTTTCTGCCACAGTGCACTGAGGGGCTGGGAACTGTAAAGAGCCCTTTGGGATGTACAGGTCAAAATGAATGTCTGCCAATGATTGTAATATTCATTGTTTATACTGATACACCTTGTGATTCATGTTGTAAAAGTTGAACCTGATTGTATTTTTGTGATGGTGATTTTGAAATGGTTTGAAATGTTGAAGATTTATGAATAAAGTATAGTTTTGTAAAAAAAATATTAAAACTTCAAAAGGAAAATTCAAACCCAGTTCACCAAGGCATTTTATCACAAAAAACAAATTATTTGAATTCTTTTATATAATCAGAATTTAGCTAACCTTTGAATTTAGAACTTTATTTTTCTACATACTAAGGTTATTGACCCAACATTCCTGATACCAATGCCACTATCAAGTTATCAAGCTTAAGTGACACAAGTTACCTTGCCCAATGTTCTTTCCTCCCCTTCCTATTAAAATAGATCAGGAACCTGACATCAACCTACATCACACTTAAGCAATGGATGAAAATATTGAGGTACTGCTCTCTAATCCTGCTCCATAAAATAATTTTCAGAAGATACACTGTGGTGCTGCATATTTTCAGGCAGAATATAAATCAAATTACTAATCTAGAATGTCATAAAGCTTTTAGCATGAATAATTATGTGGACTTGAAATATACAATTTTGAATCTTTCATTACGGGAGGGGGAAGACAAAAAACAGTGCAGATTCATAATCAGTCATTATTCAGTTAATCAGTAAATGCACTACATCTTCCAGTCGATCACGATGTATTAATCCTAGACAGATAGAGTATGAACAGTAGGTGGGATTTGGTTTATTTCATGCAAAAAGGTCATTACGTATTCCAGCTGTTTCTGTATATAGCACAAACCATCAGGCCCATTGTTTAGAGTCTGTAATTAATAACGTTGATCTTGTTAAAATACAAAATCTGCTCTATTCCAATACTTCCAAAACCTTGCAATTCCTAGAACCCAATTAAAAAAATGTGAAAAGGGATAGTTATATTATATGCCACCAGAAAAGCAGTTTGCAGGAGGGGAAAAATTGTTGGAAGTATCTAGCCCAACTGAAGTTATCATCCACACTATTCATCTCAGCATTTTCCTGAGCCTGTGAACTCAAACCCAAACCTCCATCACTTGCTTAGCACCCATCCTCACAACACACCAATTCCAAATCCCCTAACACAATCCTCTTTTACAATCCTTTCACCATCATTCCCTCCAGTCTTGTATACCAGTGCACACTTTGTTGTGAGAATTTTGGCCTGGTGTACCCATCATCCTTCTGCTTCACCTTCAATAGCAGGATTTTCACCCCAACCTTACCCTACATTGTGGGATTCTCTCCTCCTAAATTCTTTTCCTTTGGTATTTTTCATCCTCCCTTCAAAAGTATCTGGAAAACCTCTTTCCAACAATATCTATTCCTCTAACTCATTTATTACTAATGCTTGGTGTTCATTTTTCTCCTCTGTTTAGCATGTGCTACACTGCAATTGTATGGGGAATTTTGTTTGAACTTTCCATTTAAGCTCCAAATGTAATAGCTTGCCCCTGGCTTATTTTGCCTATTAGAATCTATGCAAACTTTTTTATTTCAGCACATGGTCAGAAGGCTTAGCTTAAACTAGTACTGCAGTTCTCAAACAATTAACTAGTGTGTTTGATAAGTTGCTCTACTAGGTGGTGTCAGCTAACAGCCTATTCCAGTTACAGCACACAGCAAAAAGTGTGAATTTGCTAACACCTATGTGTAGCTGTGCTTCCTCTAACTCTAAAAGCAATATAATACTACAAAAGCAGCAATATACAAATGAATAATCCACATTTAGGAGGAAAATGAGACACATACAGTCTTACAATTAAAAAACTCTATTCAAAAGTACACAGGTCCCTAAATAACTGCATCCACACAAATATTCCTGCAAAGTGACTGATCTTAAGATAACAAAAAGGCATGCAGACAATATCCTCCCTTTCCCCCAGACCACAAGAAACACTAAGCTTCACCCAACTCACAGTAGAAAAGGAAATGAAGTATTGGAAGAAAGCCTAATCTTTGCATAGGTTCATATTTCTCTATGCTCGACATCAAACGTCCTACATAACCACAACAGTGACAAGCAAACCATAATAGTCAAAAGTCTTGGATGTGATAGGACAATAAGTTAGGTACAACGTCCATTCTGCTGACATCAATTACCCAACTGTCTTTGTCCCATTTCAGTGGGTAAAGAATTAAGCTATTCATTAATAAGGTTACTTTCTTTGAAAGGGTCTCCTACCACCCAAACCAAAAAAAAAGTAAGCAATTAAAAAGTTCCAATAAATAGGAGGATTTAAATAGTAATGATACACTGCAACTTGCCAACTATGCTTTAACATTTATCCAGAAACTATTGTACTCTTGTGACCAAGGGTAAGCCACGTGTGCATGCATACATTATATAATACTAGCAGAGACCCCCAAAAGTCCAGGCCTTTCCATCCTATATAAGGTGGCAACACCAAAAATTGAAAAGTAAATCAATTACCCTTAACAGAAAAATGTGACATATGTAAAACAGTCATCCTTTGACAGATACAACTTATCAATCTGGTTTGCTCCTTGTTTAAATAGACACTCCTGCTTGCAAGTTACATAATTAAGATACCGGGTGGGTTTGAATTGCATTTTACAGACTGATATGATGAATACAGGAATAGGAGTAGGCCATTCAGTTCCTCAAGCCAGCTTGGCCATTCTATTAGATCATAACTGTTTTTAAACCCATCTCAACTCTATTTATCCAACTTTGTTCCACTTCTCTAAATATCCTTAACTGACTAAAATCAATCTCAGTCCTGAAAATTTCACTTGAGCCAGCATCAATTTTTTGGAGTGGAATGAGAGGGAGGAGAGGTCCTGATTTCCAGTATGCGTATGTGAAAAGCACTTCCTGATTTCACTCCTAAATTCATTCTTGATCTACTCTACTGCATCCCTTTCCATTAAAAAAAACATTGATTACATCACTAAACTCAAGATAATACAAACCAAGTTTATGTAACCTGTGCTCAAAATCATTCTGGTGCAAAATCATTCATTTTGAAAGATAAATGAAAATATTCTTAATGATTTAGAGACTAGATATTGCACAGTAAAATGGTTTACGGTGTCTATACATGAACTTGATGGGCCAATGGCCTCCTGGAACTATTCTATGATTCTATACACATATGGTAAAGCTTTTGAACAGGTACAAAAATCAAAATGGAATGTTGGCCTTTATCTCAAGGGGGTTTATTACAAAATAGTGAGGAAGTGATGCTTTACAGAGCCTATTGTCAGACCTCACCTGGAGTTCAAAACTGCATTCAGTATTGGGCTGAAAACTGCAGGAAAGTGGTATTGGCTTTGGAAGGAGTGCAATGGAAATTCAAAGATAGGAACATGGAAACTCTAGTTTCAATTTGTCTTTGACTGAAGTCAATAATATTTAAAAGAGAAAATTCCTGAACTGGCCTTACGACTTGTAAAATCTAATCAAGCTTATGCTCAAACTTGAAGCAACCAAAGATGAATCACAATGCTCATATCAAACACAGCTCATGGGAGACAAATAACTAAGTAAAATAGGGATCTCCAAAGGCTATGCAACTTCCAATCCCTAACCAACGAAAGTAAATGATTTTTTTTTATTAACAACAATTTTAAAGCCAAAGCTAGCAACTGTGTGGCTGCAATGATTCAAATTTGCTGAATTAAAATTCAGCAGCTTATATCTTACATTTTTATTTTAATCTGAATTGATGCTTTAATAGAGTATTTGACAATGCACTTACATCACTCTCACTTCAGTAGGTTCATTCTTAAACAATTTATTAGTGAAAGTTATGTTGCAATGACTATTTAATGTTTAGAGGCACTATGTTTAAACCAGTGGCAGTAGAGTTAATAATGCAATGCCACCAATATCATAAATATGGCACACAATATAACTAGTATTACCAATTTAAATGTTGATATATTTTCTTCCTCATAGGAAGCTTCATCCATACCTGTTCATTTGTAGTTCAATGAATTACCTACTGTTGTAAAAATTCACTACAAATTGACAGAAAATGACAAGATTTTTGGGGGTGGAAGACCATAATGCAAAAAGTATCCTTCAAAAAAATGGATATACTTAAACATTGAAGAACTTCCCTAAATTATTGATAGGAATTTAGATTTAATGTCCTCTATTAATGGCATTTTTTCCACAATTCCAATATCTTAGATATATCTTAACTTGCTTTCCAGTGATTTATTGTTGAGCCTATGGAATGGGATTCAAAGAGAGATATCACACCTGGTTAATGACTAAACTGGTGGATCTCTAGAAAAGGGACAATGCAGCATTCGAGTGGAGGTCAACTATTACTAAATCTTCAGTCCCATTTACTGAAATAAATGTAAAGCTATAGTCTACAATTCCCAGCATATTTTCAACATTAAGGGTGTAAATGAAGAATCTTGCTAATGTTAGTCATCTGAAATTCAATCTTTGCTCACAGTAGTTTTTGAAGAAACACATATCGGTAGCACCCTGAAAGGTATATAGGGCATTTTTTTTAAATATTAATTTACAAAGTAACCTCAAAGTAAACATACAAAGAAACACACAACTATCAGGTGATATCAAAGAACAAATTTCTTTAAAGAAAGAAAAAACAATGCTGAGTGTTTGGCAGAGATTTTTTACAGGCAGAAATCCATTCTCAGGATTCAGATGAAGAATGACTCAGGCTTCATTCTTGCAGTTGACTGAATGAAGGCCTTAAGATTGACTGACAGCCTTCCAGCATTGTGTAGTCAAAGTGTTTCATCATTGTGTAGAGTTTTACACAATTTTCACTTCAGACCATTGGATGTCCATTGTGAGATTGCATCTGTTAACATGATCATCTATTTGCACATAATGACAAGTAAATAAAAATGACTGAACTTGTATTAAGTGTCGGAGGTGAGACTCCGATTTGTATGGCAAAACTGTGCAAAATCAACTTACATAAACAGATCAATAATTAATGAAGCCCTCCAAACAATGCCAACCAGTTATACCACAATAACATTTTCAAATAAACCTGCCAAGGAAAAGTCATTAAAATTGTTTTGGACATGCAGGCAACAAACAGAATACACATACCTATTTCAGCAGGGAGCTGTTTAATTTTGTTCTCACGGATACTCAGCATTGTAAGTTTGGATAGATTTTTGATGTCCTTCTCCACAGTAGTTATACGGTTAAACCGCAGATAGAGAGTGGTGAGGGAAATCAGCTTGTATACTACTGTAGGGATTTCTCGAAGTTTGTTATGCCGCAGGTCAAGCATTCGCAATTTCTTCAAGTTATCAAGAGAGTCAGGCAAACTTGTAAGTGAATTCTCACTTAGTGCCAGGGTGACCAAGTTCACAAGGCAACCCAGTTCTACTGGCAAACACTGCAATTTGTTACTATACAAATAAAGCTCAGTTAATTGGGTCAATTCCTTGATTGACGTTGGAAGCATGTGAATAGATCTCTTGGCCAAGTCCAAACGCATTGCATTCTCCTCACGACACTTGTTTAACTCTTTAACCACTTCAGCATTACTCGATTTTTTACGTCCTGGTGCTGGATTTGGCCGTTTTATTGTATTGTCCACTTGGAATTGCACGCCTGGTTGTACCCCACTAGATTCTTTTTTACCCTCTTTGGCATCTTTCCCTTTGGTCTTGGATTCTTTCTCTTTACCCTCTTTCCCAAAGCCACCAGAAGCCTTTGTATCCCTTTCCCTGTCCTTTCCCAATGAAACTTTAGGGTCCTTCTCTTTGCAGTCTTTTTCTTTTCCTACTGTACTGCTCATTGTAGCTGCAAAGTAAATAGCCAACTCGGTGTTGTTTTTAAATGGAGGAAATCCTTATCTTCAAAGGTTAAACAGATCGTATTTAAAATGTTCTAGGAAACCAAGTAAAATGGACCAAGGAGTCTGATATGGTACCAAGCTGCACATTTGTCATTAATGGATATAACCTCCCATTTTAAACTGGAAAACAGCTGCTGTCCACATGTTGAACATCTCAAGTCTCCCTTTTCAAGTGTGTCAACAGAGGTGTTCCTGCAATAAAAAGATAAAAGATGATTAAAATATAGGTATCAGCAACAGTACATGTAAACTCATTGAAATTTATAATTTGCAAATTGGGGATCCTGTATTCCAACTGCTTTAATGATCCGCAACATCTTATTTCACGACCTAAAAATCCCAAGGGGTTTTAGGTTTTATTTTATTATTTCAAGGGATGTGGGTGTCACTGGCTAGGCCAGCAATTGTTGCCCTTCCCTAATTGCCCATGAATTGAGTGGCTTGCTCAGCCATTGCAGAGGGCAGTTAAGAATCAACCACATTGTGGGAATTTGGAATCACTGGTAGGCTAGATCTGGTAATGGCAGATTTCCTTTCCTAAAGTATCTGAGTGAACCAGACAGGTTTTTATGAGAATTGATGATAGTTTCATGGTCAGCATCACCGACGCTAGTTTCAATTCCAGATTTTTTTTTATTCCTTCAAGGGATGTGGCTGGCTGGGTCAGCATTTATTGCTCATCCCTAGTTGCCTTTGAGGTGGTAATGAGCTGCATCCTAGAACCGCTGCAGTTCATGTGGTGCAGGTACACCCAGAATGCTGTTAGGGAGGGAGTTCCAGGATTTTGACCCAGCGACAGTGAAGGAACGGCAATATATTTCCAAGTCAGGATGGTGAGTGACCTGGGGGGGGCCTTCCAGGTGGCGGTGTTCCCAATTATCTGCTGCCCTTGTCCTTCTAAATAGCAATGGTCATGGGTTTGGAAGGTGCTGTCTAAGGAGCCTTGGTGACTTCCTGCAGTTCATTTTGTAGATACTACACACTGCTGCTACTGCACATTGATGTTAGAGGGAATGAATGTTTATGGATGTGGTGCCATCAAGCAGGCTGCTTTGTCCTGGATGGTGTCAAGCTTCTTGAGTGTTGTGGGAGCTGCACTCATCCAGGCAAGTGGGGAGTATTCCATCACACTCCTGACTTCTGCCTTGTAGATGGTGGAGAGGCTTGGTGGAGTCAGGAGTTGAGTTACCCATCGCAGGGTTCCTAGCCTCTAACCTGCTCTTGTAGCTATAGTATTTATATGACTAGTCCAGTTCAGTTTCTGGTCAATGGTAACCCCCAGGATGTTGATAGTGGGGGATTCAGTGATAGTAATGCCATTGAATGTCAAGGGGCGATGGCTAGATGCTCTCTTGTTGGAGATGGTCATTGCCTGGCACTTGTGTGGCGTAAATGTTACTTGCCACTTGTCAGCCCAAACTTGGATATTGTGCAGGTCTTGCTGCAATTGGACATGGGCTGCTTCAGCATCTGAGGAGGTGCAAATGGTGAACATAGTGCAATCATCAGTAAACATCCCCACCTCTGACCTGATGATGGAAGGAAGGTCATTGATGAAGCAGCTGAAGATGGTTGCGCCAAGGATACTACCCTGAGGAACTCCTGCAGTGATCTGCTGGAGCTGAGATGACTGACCTCCAGTAACCATATCCACCTTCCTTTGTGCTAGGTATGACTCCAACCAGCAGAGAGTTTTCCTCCTGATTCCCACTGACTCCAGTTTTGCTAGGGCTCCTTGATGCCACACACAGCCAAATGTGGCCTTGATGTCAAGGGCAGTCACTTTCACCTCACCTCAGGAGTTCAGCTCTTTTGTCCATGTTTGAACCAAGGCTGCAATGAGATCAGGAGCTGAGTGGCCCTGGCGGAACCCAAACTGGGCATCAGTGAGCAGGTTATTGTTAAGCAAATGCCGCTCGATAGCACTGCTGATGACCCCTTCCATTATTTTACTGGCTATTGACTGATGGGGCAGTAATTGGCAGGATTGGATTTGTTCTGCTTTTTGTGTACAGGACAATTTTCCACATAGCTGGGTAGCTGCCAGTGCTGTAGCTGTACTGGAACAGCTTGGATAGGGGTGTGCCAAGTTTTGGAGCCCAAGTCTTCAGTACTAGTGCCAAAATATTGTCGGGGCCCATAGCCTATCTAGTGCCTTTAGCTATTCCTTGATATTACGTGGAGTGAATCAAATTGGCTGAAGGCTGGCATCTGTGATGCTGGGGACCTCCGGGTGGGAGGGAGACGCATCATCCACTCAGCAATTCTGGCTGAAGATTGTAGCAAATGCTTTATCTTTTGCAATGATGTGTTGGGCTCCCCCATCAGAGGTTAGGGATACTTGTGGAGCCTCCTCCTCCAGAGAGTTGTTTAATTGTCCGCCACCAATCACAGTTGGATGTGACAAGACTACAGAGCTTGCATGAGATCCGTTGGTTGTGGGATCGCTTAGCTCAACTTGCTGCTTGTGCTGTTTGGCATGCAAGTAGTCCTGTGTTATAGCTTCACCAGGTTGACACTTTATTTTAGGTATGCCTGATGCTGCTCCTGCACTCTTTATTGAACCAGCATTGATCTCCTGGCTTAATGGTAATGGTAGACTGGGGGATATGCCAGGCCATTAGGTTGCAGATTAGTGTTTGAGTACAATTCTGCTGCTACTGATGGCCCACAACGCCTCATGGATTCCTAGTCTTGATTTGCTAAATCTGTTCGAAATCTATCCCATTTAGCATGGTAGTAGTGCCACACAACACAATGGAGGGTATCCTCAATGTGGAGGGGGGATTTCGTCTCCACAATGACTGTGCAATGGTATCTCCTAATGATACTGTCATGGACAGATGCATCTGCGATAGGCAGGTTGGTGAGATGAGGTTAAGTATGTTTTTCCCCCTTGTTGGTTCCCTCCCCACCTGCCACAGACCCAGTCTAGCAGCTGTGTCCTTTAGGACTCGGCCAGCATGGTCAGTAGTGGTGCTATAGAGCCACTGGGTGATGGACATTGAAGTCCCCCACCCAGAGTACATTCTGCACCCTTGTCGCCCTCAGTGCTTCCTCCAAGTGATGTTCAACATGAAGGAGTACTGATTCAGCAGCTGAGGGAGACCAGTACATGGTAAATCAACAGGAAGTTTCCTTGCCCTCATGAGACTTCATGGGGCCCAGAGTCGATGTTGAGGGCTCCCAGGGCAACTCCCTCCCGACTGTATGCCGCTGTGCCACCACCCCTGCTGGGTCTGTCCTGTCGGTGGGACAGGATATGCCCGGGGATGGTAATGGTGGTGTCTGGGACATTATCGTTAAGGTACGATTCCGTAAAGATGACTATGTCAGGCTGTTGCTTGACTCATCTGAGACAGCTCTGAATTTTGGCACTAGCCCCCAGATGTTAGTAAGAATAACTTTGTAGGGTCAACAGGATGGAGTTTGCCTTTGTTATTTCCAGTTGATGCCAGATGGTCAGTCCGGCTTTATTCCTTTTTTTTGAGATTTTGTAGCAGTTTGATACAACTGAGTGCCTTGCTAGGCCACTTCCAAAGGCATTTAAAAGTAAACCACATTGCTGTGGGTCTGGGGTCACGTGTAGGCCAGAGCAGGTAAGGACAGCAGATTTCCTTCTCTAAAGGGCATTAGCGAACCAGATGGTTTTTTATAACCATTGACAGTGGTTTCATGGTCATCATTAGGCTTTTAATTCCAGATTTGTATTGAATTTAAATTCCACCAGAGCCATGGTGGGATTTGAATCCAAGCCTCCCTGAGCATTAACCTCTGTCTCTGGATTTTACTAGTCCAGTGACATTACCACTATGCCACCATCTCCCCATATACTTATAGAACTAACTATCTGCACTGTTCCTAGTGACTGGACAAAAGTGCCCCAGGTAGAGGGAAAAGGAGGCACAACTGAAGAGAACAGATGGCGAGAATAAAATTAGATTGGCATTTTGGGGGGGGGGGGGGGGGGGGTGGCATAGTAGAGGGAGAGGGAGGGGCGGGGGACTGTCAATAGAGGTATTCTAGCATACAATGAGATTGTGATCCAGCACAGCATAAAAACGGCATCCTTAGAAAAATAAGCAAGCAACGAGGGCAAGTAGATGGGAACAGCTGATGTTTGAATGCCTAAAATCTACTCATGAACAGTTGCCACAGAAGCAAAATATCTCTGGAGCAACAAGTTTAAACACTTAGAGAAAAGCAAAAAACTGCAGATGCTGGAAATCCAAAACAAAATTAAAAATACTTGGAAAAACTCAGCAGGTCTGGCAGCATCTGTGGAGAGGAACAGAGTTAATGTTTCGAGTCCGTATGACTCTTAGCTCTACCTGTCCCACCCACCACCCCTCAACCAGCTTATATTTCATCTAATTTCTATATGTCTTAGTTCTGTTGAAGAGTCACATGGACTCGAAACGTTAACTGTGTTCCTCTCCGCAGATGCTGCCAGACCTGCTGAGTTTTTCCAGGTATTTTTATTTTTGTTTAAGTTTAAACACTTAATAGATCGTTCGTGTTCTGTCTGTTGAAGGGTCATGAGGACTCGAAACGTCAACTCTTTTCTTCTCCGCCGATGCTGCCAGACCTGCTGAGTTTTTCCAGGTAATTCTGTTTTTATTTTGGATTTCCAGCATCCGCAGTTTTTTTGTTTTTAACTTAATAGATCATACTGGTTCAATATTGCAGCAAGTTATAGCACTTGCCTGCTTATGAAATAAGGAGCTTATCAGAATGGAAGGAGGAAATTGAGAGAGGCAAAAGCCCAGAAATACAAAAGGTAACTCGCAATCTTGATGCCAACCCAAAAACCTTGGATATCCAAGACTGAGTCAAGAGATAACAGATATTCAGGATTGCAAGGTCCATTACAGGCGCAGATTTTCAGTGTTACATTTCTGTATAGAAAATAATCAAGTACAATTTGACATTATGATACAAGCAGCCAATGTGATTCATTGACAACATGAATAAAGCTGTTAATAACAAAAAACAATTTTACCAAATCTATTCTCTCACCTATTCAAAGTCTTCAGTTCTCATTGCAGTGTCTGAACTATACCTTGATCATGTAAACACTTTGAATAAGGTAATCAAAGACTTGCGTAAAAGATTCACCTACAAACAAGTCTAACCGACAGCACTCATACGGTTGACAGCTCCACCTCATCTACTGATATTCATGGTATCAGTATGTCCTCTCACTTCAAATAGAACTCCTTTGATAAAGTTCTCATTAAGGACCCAGTTTCCTCTTTGGTCCCAAGCATTATTGTGCCCCTTAAGTCTCACCAATACCAGTCAGCTCAAAGACTTAAATCTTGTCCAAGTACCTGGAAAGATTGTTCCTGCATCCCTGTTGCGCTTTTGGAAAACATGCAAGCTAATATTTTCCAGTCTAATTCTCATCCAGATGTGATCATAAGAAATGAAAAATTGGCGTAGGAGTCATAGGGTCCCTCACCCCTGCTCAGTCATTCAATACGATCATAGTGATTTTCGGCCTAAACTGCATCTTCCCACTCACTCCCCATATCCATCGATTCCCTAAGACCCCAAAAATCTATCTATCCCAGCCTTAAATATATTTAATGACGTAGGACCCAAACTCTCTGGGGTAGAGAATACCAAAGATTCAAAATACTGAGTAAGAAATTTCTCATCTCAATCCCAAATGATCTCCTCCTTATCCTGGGATAGTGCCCATGTTCTAGACTCCCCAGCCCAGGGAAAACAACCTCTCAGTGTTGACCTTATCAAGTCCCTTCAAAATCCTGCATGCTTCAATGAAATCACCTTCCATACTTAACTCCAGAGAATATAGATACAGTCAACTTGTCAAAGGGCAGTCCTCTCATCCCAGGCACCAATCTAGTGTATCTTTGTTGTCCCTTCTCCAATCCAACTATATGCCACCAAAAGCTCCATTCCAACTTATCATATTTCCCTATATTAAAATCAATAAAATTATCTTTGTTCCTTTGAAGTTCCCTCATATTCCTTCTAAACTCCAAATGAGTAATTTTATGCTTTGTCCTCCCTACACCCTTATTGTGCTGAAATGAAGATGCATCTCCCCTACCCGAACTTCATCTTTCTCAGAATCTCAAAACTGTGAAACTCTACATCATCGAACACTAATCTTGAAATTATATGATGCACCAGACCAAAATCATTGTATTCAACAATCATTATACGCCAAGTAGCTGTTAAAATACTCTGCTCATTTTGCCTGAATGCATTACTAATTTGAACTAATTCTGCAGTCAGCAGCCAGGCTGTGCTTTATAGAAGTTTCATGCAAAAATGAAAACAAACAATAAATAATTAACTAAGCTTACTGCAAATAGAAACATTACAACACACTGTTTCCTTTCTTCTATCACTGTCACGCTCTTAAAACACAAACTTGGCATTATACTTTGCAACTTCCCGAATCACAGTTTCTTATTCTTTCCAACCCCGTCCACGTCCTGCACTAAGGATTTTGGCCCTTCGCCTTCAAATTAAAAATTGTAAGAAATCATCCCAGGATCAGATTAACACTTTTTGCTCCACACTACTCCTTTTTTGCAACGTTAATACTGTTATGATCCCAGCTGAGGTTACCCTTGGACGAGCCTGATCCCAGAGTGGAACCGAGCTTGATAGATACTAGCTTTTAATTTGTTTGTTTAGATACGTGGAGAGTGGTCACCAAATCAAGTCACCAGAGTCAGTACATGAACTTTCAACAAAAGAATAAAACTTTTATTTAACAAGAAAAGATGAACTATATTACAATACTCCTTCACCCACAACAATACCTTTACAGGTATATACAGATTTATAAGGATAACACAAGTTACAAAAACTTTATACTCTAATGTTCACAATAAATACACAGTAAGGTGACCTGTGGTCAAACACACCACGCTCTGAAACCAAGTAACAGATGCCACCCCAGATAGATGCTATTGATCTCTCCTCAGCTTCCCCCCAGACGCTTGTCACACTGTGAGCCAATTAGTCTCACTGAACTCTTTCACGAGGGTTTCCAATCTCCAAGAACTCGCTTTGGAATCTTCTACCAAACCGACGCTTTCTCTCAGACGCCTTCTGCAAGGGTTTGCTTCCAGGGTTTCAAACTCTCCTTCTAATGTTCCTCTCCCCTGGGTCACCTCATGCATTCAAGCTTTCCTCCATGCACTCTCTCTCACTGACTCAGCTGTCCAACAGCACACCACTGCTTCACATGCCCATAGCAAAGCGTTATAGACCTTCAGTCACCTTTTGGGGCCTTCTAGCCTCTTGCAAACTGTTCTCGCTTTAAATCCGCTTTCTGCAGCTTTTGTGTTTTTAAATCTGAAGCTTGGAGCCTCTCTCTCTCTGCCTCTCACTCTTAACAGGGCCTGTTCTAGGTTCCAGTCCTTCCTTTGGCTAGAAGGTCTGCTTGGGGCTTTCTCCTGTTCACTCCACTGGATTTTGGTGTGTTATCTTTAGCTTGGGACTGGCTATCTATACCCTTTGCTCCAGTCTCTCCTGGTAGCTATTTTCAAAAACCAACTGAACTCAAACAGCTTCCAAATCAAACTGCTGTTTCTTCTGGGTCTATGGGAGCGGCCTGCCTCTCTAGATCCCTGTCACTAGGCAACAGCCTAGTCTCTCTACTCTTGTTTGTTTAGCTTAGCTGCAAGTCATAGAACTCATGTTAGAGATGCAGGCACCTTTTAAAGTGAAACTAAAATTCAGTAAAGCCCACATCCCCTGAATGAATAAAAAAAAAATTAACCTTTCTTAACACAAATACAGAAATACAAATCAAACTTAAACTTTAAAGCTAAAACTCACTCCTAACACCTACAAATACAACTTACTTAAACTCTATTTCCTAACACATTACAAGTCACATGTGCAGCTTTGCGATACCAAAATCTGACACTCATTCTCAGCAAAAAGATTTCACATATTTGCTTGAAGGGCACTTGTGCAGTAAATTCTCTTTCCAAATACAGTATGTCCTGCATAGTCAAGGCCAACAGTGCCTGCTAGGTATATTATGAAGTTCTATGCCATTTGTTTTTTTTTTAAATCTAAAAAACACAAACAGCAAAGCCAAAGTCGCCAATTTGGTCATAACATTTCCCTGACTGGTCGAACCACAATAAAGGAATGATTTTGTATCAAACTTTTAGATAAACAGTTCAATTATTTCATAAAACTGGTAATGAGTGAGTGAAGAGAACATTTAAAAGTTTGCATGCATAGCGTTGCGCAGCACAAGTGGGCACTATTCAACTCTACAAACCTGCACTGAAAGAGCTATCCAAATAGTTCCTTCCCTAAACCTTAATTTTCTTCTCATTCAAATATTTATCCAGTTCCTTTTTAAAAGCCATCATAAATTCTACTTCCATCACTTAAATTTCTGGCTGATCATTCTGCATCACAATAACTTTCTGCATACAAATTCTTCTTCCAATCCCTCCCTTCGTTAGTTCAACGGCCTTAAATTCATGCCCTCTGGTTACAGATTCCGATTGTAGAAATTGATATATTCACGTTATGTAAGTCTCCTAACTTTGAACACATCAAACCTAATCAGCCTTTTGCTGTTCTAATGAAAGCAGCACCCCAATTTCTTTAGTCACTCCTCAGAACTCGAACCTCACTTGCCTTCCTTAATTTCAGAATAAGAGAAGTCACAAGGTGGATTAACATCCTGGGGGCGCTGGGGGAAGGCAACAGGAGGAAGCTCCTTGGTTTGATAAAGCAAGCTGCTTTTTAAATTTACAACTTTGACTTGAGGGTTGAACACAAATCAGACCTCCAAACCAACATCAAGTTGATCGCTATTACCAACACCAACCTGCCTGCTGCACGTTAGGTCATAAAAAGGCACCAAGTACAAAATTTTGTCTTACATGAACATAATTTAAATAAGGCAAACTGACCTATTATTTTAATTATTTGCCCACAGGTGCTCATATACTCCATCATAAACTGCTTTCTGCTGATAGAAGTTCAAAATCACAAAAAGACTAACTACAGATTACCGAATCCATCACTGGTCAGCTGATTCTTACTACGTACTTAAAAGATTGAAGAACTCAAATTTCCTGTCGTTTTTGTTGTCAACATTTTCATAAATGGACATAGCAGACACAAAACTTATATAGATGAAATAGGACAAAGTGATGGAACAGCTGAACTTTCAATAGATGTCTATTCCATGAACTGTTAAGGCTTAAAATTATGTTTTCCAAACAAATTGATTTGTAATAATTGCAGAAAGGTTGCAATATAAATATGTCTCCATTCTCATATGCTTCAACTAATGATGTGCAGAGAAGCTTCTGAAGCTGCAATTCTATTTTCTTGTCCCTACCATATCCTGACATAAAACTAGTTTTACCCAATTGCAATCAATGAGCAAAAACAAATGGGTTCATTACTTATGGTTGAATTTTATTATTTTAAAATATTCTACAACAAAAATACTAGAAATTCAAAATATCAGCAGGATCGTGAGACTCTGCTTTCACAGTCTGTACTCGTACTGAAAATCAAGATTAAGTGAGCTTTTGCCCTTCTGCTCCTCAGGTGGTTTCTGTCCTCCCTGAGCTCGCCTGAGTTAGTGAGATAGGTGTACCGCCCCAGTCAAACTCCCCACCTGTCATTGTCCCCAAAGCCACCACAGAGCGTTGGAAAAGATGACCCAGAGGCAGTCAGCATCAGTTAGAAGAGCGGCGGAAGGGAAGACCTAGAAGAGCTGTCTAGTCTATCTCCCAGAGCTGTCACTGTCTTACAGAAATCAAAGTGTAACATCAAAGGAAAGCAGGTAAGTGGTTGACTGGTGGGCGGATGTTTTGCTCATTTATCTTTAAAACTCATTCTTCGGCGGGGGGGCAGAAAGAACCAGACCTGTGGAAGACACCTCTACTTGGGAGCAGATAAGAGGGGACAAGGCTTGGAGCCTTCGCTTACCTTCAAGGAGCAGAGAGAATCGGACCTGACCAACTCAGGTGTTGGTTTTTTAAAAAAAAATCAGAGTGACATCACAGGAAAATCATAAGTTCATTGGTTGGTGAGAAACTGCTGTATGGCAGTCTCTTTAAATAGCTGAAAATCAGAAAATCGTACTATTTTTAATGAAGTAGCTACTTAGATTTAAGAAAGAGACACAAGCAAGAGAGATGTAAAGTTAAGTCTAAGCCAAGTAAAATAAAGGAATAAAACTTTAGGCAGGGTAGTTAGAGTTTCTCTAGATATTTAGATAAGAAGAGAGTTAAAGTGAGCATTGGTCCTATAGAAAGTGAGTCTGGGGAATTAATAATGGAAAATAAGGAGGTGGCAGGTGATTTGAAAGGGTAACTTACATCGGTCTTCACTACAACAGATACAAGAAACATCGCGGAAATAGCTGTAAATCAGGAAATGGAAAGGAGGGAAGAACTCAGGAAAATCACAATCACCAGAGAACTAATTGAGCAAATTGTTGGAGCTGCAGGCTGACAAATCCCCGGGGCCTAATGGACTTCATCTGAGGGTTTTGAGAAAAATGGCTAGTGAGATAGTTGATGCGTTGGTTTTAATTTTCCAATCTCTAGATTCAGGGAAGGTTCCATTAGATTTTAAAATAGCAAATGTAACTCCTTTATTCAAAAAGGGAGACAGACAGAAGCAGGAAACTACAGGCCAGCTAGCTTAACATCTGTCATAGGGAAAATGTTAGAAGCTATTATTAAAGCTGTTATAGCAGGGCACTTAGGTAAATTCAAGGTAATCAGGCAGTGTCAACATGGTTTTGTGAAAGGGAAATCATGTTTAAACAATTTATTGGCAGTTCTTTGAAGGAGTCACATGTGATGTGGATAAAAGGGAATCAGTGGATGTACTGTACTTAGATTTCCAGAAGACATTTGATAAGGGGCCGCATCAAAGGTTACTGCGGAAAATAATGCTCACGGTGTAGGGGGTAACATATCCACATGGTTAGAAAATTGGCTAGCTAACAGGAAGCAGGAGGTAGCCATAAGTGGGTCCTTTCTGCTTGTCAGGGTGTAATAAGTGGTGTGCCACAGGGTTCAGTGTGGGGCCTCAACTTTTTTACAATTTATATAAATGACTTGGATGAAGGGGCCAAAGGTATGATTGCTAAATTTGCTGACAACAAAGATAGGTAGGAAAGTAAATTGTGAAGAGGGCATAAGGAGGCTACAAAGTGACATAGATAGGTTAAGTGGGTGGGCAAAGATCTGGTAAATGGAGTATAATGTGGGCAAATGTGAAATTGTCCATTTTGGCAGAAGGAATTAAAAAGAAGCATATTATCTAAATGGTGAAAAATTGCAGAGCTCTGAGGTTCAGAGGGATCTGGGTATCCTAGTGCATGAATCACAAAAGGCTAGTATGCAGGTACAGTAAGTAATTAGGAAAGCTATTGGAATGTTATGATTTATTGTGAGGGGAATTGATTACAAAAGTTAAGAGGTTATGCTTTAGTTATACAGGGCACTGACGAGGCCCACAGCTGCAGCAGCATACAGTGCTGGTCTCCTTAATTAAGGATGGATGTAAATGCGTTAGCAGTTTAGAGAAGGTTTACTGGACTAATACCAGGAATGGGCAGGTTGTCTTATGAGGAAAGCTTGGACAGGTTAGGCTTGTATCCACTGGAGTTTAGAAGAGTTAGAGGCGACTTGATTGAAACCTTTAAAGATCCTGAGGAATCTTGACAGGGTGGATGTGAAGAGGATGTTTCCCTCTTGTGGGAGAATCTAGAACTAGAGATCACAGTTTAAAAATAAGGGGTCACTCATTTAAGCAGAGATGAGGAGAAGTATTTTCTTTGAGGGCCACGAGTCTTAGGAACTCTTCCTCAAAAGGCAGTGGAAGCAGAGTCTTTTAATACTTTTAAGGCAGAATTAAACAGATTCTTGATAAACAAGGGGGTGAAAGGTTATCAGGGTAAGCAGGAATGTGGTGTGGAGTTTACAGTCCAATCAGCCAAGATGTTATTGAACGGCGGAGCAGGCTCAAGGGGCCAAGTGGCCTACTCCTCCTCCTAATTCATTTGTTCATATGTGTGCGGAATGCACATCCTGTAGTATGTGGCATGCACATCCTGTAGTATGTGGGGAGTCGTGGATGCTATCGGTGACCTAGACAACCAGATGTACAGCAAGTGTCACCAGCTGCAGAAACTTGAGCTTTGGGTTTCAGAGCTTGGGCATTAGTAAAGCTGAGAGCTATGTGGATAGCAATAATTCAGAGCGGTGGCCACACCGCAGCTTAGAAACTTGGAGGCAGAAGGAGAATGGGTGACCGCCAAGTGCAGGAGTCCCCTGGGGTCCTGCTCCCTAATCGGTTTTCCATTTAGGATATTGGTGAGGGCATCGATTCCTCAGAGGAGTGCAGTAACAACCAGGTTCATGGAAACATGGACAACTCAACTGTACAGGAGGAGGACGAAGAAAGGAAGAGCATTAGTAATAGGGGGTTCGTTAGTTAGGGGACAGGCAGGTGTTTCTGTGGCTGTAGATGTGACTCCAGGATTTTATGTTGCCTCCCTGGTGCAAGGGTCAAAGATGCCACAGAGTGGCTGCAGGACATTCTTCTGGGAGAGGGTGAACAGCCAGAGGTCATGGTCCACATTGGTACAACGATTTATGTAAGAAAGTGGATATGGTCTTGAAAGCAGATTTTAGGGAGCTTGGGAGATTGAAAAGCAGTAATCTCAGCATTACTTCCAGTCCCATGTGTTAGTGAACATTGAAATAGGAGAATTGAGCAATTGAACAAGGGGCTGGGAAAGCTGGTGTAGGAGGGAGGGCATCAGATTCTTGAGGCATTGTGACCAGTTCTGGGGAAGGTGGGATCTGTACTAGCCAGACGGTCTGCACCTGAACAGGACTGGGGCGAATATCCTCACTGGGAGGTTTGAAAGTGCTGTTGGGAAGGGTTTAAACTAGATTGGCAGTGGGTTGAGAACCTAAAGGCAGATTCAGATAGGACAAATTCAGAGCAGGGAACGGGAGACAGGAAATTAGTGAGTGACTCTGAAAGATAGAAAAAACAACGGTTAAAAAATGTACAACACAACAATTTGGCATGAGTATAGTAAATAAAGCCAATGAGCTGGGGGCACAGATTCACGCATAGCAACATGTCATTGCTCGAACAGAAACCTGGCTTAAAGAGGGGAAAAAAATGACTGCTCAACATCCCATGATACAGAGTTTTCAGGCAGAATAGAGAGGGGGATTTAAAAAAGGTGCGGGTGCAGTATTATTGGTTAAGGAATCAATTACAGCATTGAAGAGGGATAATATACTAAATGAAGCATCAAATGAGGTCATATGGGTTCTGCTCAGAATAAAAAAGGAGCAGCCACACTGCTGGAGAGTACTTTAGACCCCCGAATAGTGAGAGAGGGATAGAAGAGCAAATACGTAGGCAAGTTTCTAGGTGCAAAAATAATAGCACAATAATAGATGGGGACTTCAACTACCCTAATATCAACTGGAATGCAAATAGTGTGAAAGGCACAGCAGGGGGTACAAAATTGAACTGCATTCAAGAGAACTTTTGTAGACAGCACATAAACCCAACAAGACAAAGCACAATTCCAGATTTAGTCTTAGGAAATGAAGCAGGGCAAGTGGATAAAGTAGCAATGGGTGAGCACTTTGGAGATAGTGACCATGAAACACTTTGTATTTTTCCATAATGATACAAAATCTAAGATAGAACTGGTGTAAAAGTTCTAATTGAGGGGAAGACAAATTTTACGAAGCTGAGAAGTGATCCTGCGAAAGTGGACTGGATAAAGCTACTTGAAGGAAAACCAGTGACCAATCAGTGGGAGGTAAAAATGAGATTCTATGGACAGTATAGACATGACCACACAAAGAAAAAGGGTGGTACTGCCAAATCTAGAGCCCCCTGGTTATCCAGAAGCATACAGGACAAGATAAAGCAGAAAAAAAAAGCTTATGACAGTCACAAAAAGCTTAATATTGTAGAAAGCCTAGAGTATGGGAAGTACAGGGGTGAAGCAAAAAATAAATTAGGAAAGCAAAGAGGATATGAAAAAATATTGGCAGGTAAAATTAAGTAGTGGACAAATTATTAGAATCAATTCTAAGACACAGGATAAACTGTCACTTAGAAAGAAACAGATTAATCAGGGGTAGACAGCATGGGTTTTGTTAGGAGAAGGTCGTGTCTTACTAATTTAATCAAAATTTTTGAGGCAGTAACAAAAATTAATGAGGGTAGTGCAGTGAATGTGGTCTACTTGGATTTTAGTAAGGCACTTGACAACGTCCCACATGGAGTTTGGTCAGAAAAGTAAAAGCCCCCGAGATACAGAGGAATGAGGCAAGTTGGACCCAAAATTGCCTCAGCGACAGGAAACAAAAGGTAATGGCCGATGGATGTTTTAGCAAATAGAAAGGGGTTTCCAATGGCATTCCACAGGGCTGAGTGTTAGGTCTCTGGCAGTTTGTGGTATATATTATGATTTGGATTTAAATGTGGGAGGCATGATTGGGAAACTTGCAGATGACATAAAAATTGGCCGTGTAGCTGATTGTGAAGAGGATAGCTGTTGTATCCACAATGACATCAATGGTTCAGTTGAGTGGATGGAAAAGTGGCAAATGGAATTCAGTGCAGACAAATGTGAGGTAATGCATTTGTTGAGGGCAAACAAAGCTAGGGAATACACAATAAACGAGAGGATACTGAAACAGGTTGAGGAAGTGAAAGACCTTGGAATACATGTCCACAGGTCCCTGAAGATGGCATGACAGGTGGACAAGGCAGTCAAGAAAGCATATGGAATGCTTTCCTTTATTGGATGGGTATTGAATACGAAAGCAGGGATGTAATGATTGAACTGTGTAAAACACTGGTTAGGCCACAGCTGGAATTGTGTACACGGTTCTGGTCACCACTTTACAGGAAAATCCAATTGCTCTGGAGATTTACCAAGCTTATTGCTAGGGCTTGAAAATTGCAGCTGAGGAAAGATTGGGTGGGCTAGAGTTGTTTTCCTTCGAACAGAGGAGGCTGAGGAATGACTTAATTGAGGTGTACAAGATTATAAGCGGCCTAGACAGAGCAGACAGGAAAGACCTGTTTCCCCCAGCAGAGGGGTCAATTACCAGGGGGCACAGATTTAAGGTAATTGGTAGAAGGATTAGAGGGGACACGAGGAAAAAGCATCTTGACCCAGAGGATGATAGGTGTCTGGAATTCACTGCTTGGTTTGTTGGAGGCGGCAGAAACCCACAACTCATTTAAAAAGGTACCTAGATCAGCACCTGAAGTGCTGTAACTGGCAGGGCTACAGACCAGGTGATAGGAGGGGGGATTAGAATGGGAGGCTAGTTTTTTTATTTTTTCTTTTCCGGCCAGCACAGACATGATGAGCTGAATGGGCTCTGTGTGGCAAATTTTCTATGGTTCTATGTAAACAACCCTAAATCTTTGTCACAATAAATCCCAAAAACCTACACTGGAGTTTTTCCCAGTTCAAGACTAATTTAAATAAAATTATAGCTGTTTGGTAGTACAGAACTTGACTAGTACTGAAAAGAAAATATGTTTTTGTTGAAGCTTTTTGTCTTTCACTCAGCAGGACAATTCACAAGAAAATGCCAAGGTATCACAAAAATTTGAGAAACAAGTGAAGCTAGCTGTTTTGCGCCACTAACAGGATGCTGCTGTCAAGCATTACTTCTCTTGCAAATGTTATAAAAGTTTATTGGTAAAATGTGCGCCCAAAATGAGTAATGTGGTATATGAATTTCAGTGCCAGTGTGATGCTAGGTATGTAGGCTGTACGTTCCAAAGACTGGCAGGTCATATCAAACAGCACGTCCCAGCCACTGTTCGCAACGGGCAAGGTACAAAACATAATCAACCAGCCCGTGCTTGCAGAGCTCAAAAGCGCCTACATTAAATGTGATTCCGCGACTGACAGCATATGCTAAATAACCCTCAGCGTGCTAACAATTACACTGACAACCAATTCAAGATTGTCAGTTGGGCTCGCAGTGTGGTGCATTTGCGTGTACAGGAAAACTACATGCATTAATACACAAGGCCCTGTTCTCTGCAGACAAAGAATATGTACGCATGTTAAGCCTGTTTCAGCTAAACAAGCATCAACCATTTGCTGATTCAGTCCTCAGGGAAATGCCTTGACCAATCAGGGTCAAGCTGCCTGGTTTAAATTTCAAACAATGCTGGGCAGTTAACTGTCAGTCACCATCAATTGGTGGATTTCCCCATGACAATGCCTCCATTTGCCAACCAATCAACACTCTCTTCTCATATAGTATAAACTTGTTGTTTCCCCTGAAATAGGACAATTCACAAGAAAATGCCTGAGTACTGCAAGGCCAAAAGCTTTGACAAAAAATTTTTTCAGCAATGCTCAAATAAAATGTTAGAAGTTTGTATGAGAGCGTGCTTTTATATGTGAGGGTGCTTTTTCAGATGTTCATACACAGTACAATTAGAAAGGACAGTTAAAATATTAAATCACATAAAGGTCAAGCAAAACAAGAAATCTGGACTCAAAAACATGTGCTGGCACCCTAAAAGGTCTCCCAATCTCAACCAGCGTCTACCAGAACAGTATTGGCTTCTTTTGTTTCAGCTATCTTTCAGAAGTACTTAGGGACAAGCACCATCTAACAACGAGCCTTTTTTTAAAAATTAGAATAATAAACAGATATCTGGGTAAAAATGGCCAGGTTTTTTT
The DNA here is from genome assembly GCF_017639515.1 of Carcharodon carcharias. NCBI lineage: Eukaryota > Metazoa > Chordata > Chondrichthyes > Lamniformes > Lamnidae > Carcharodon > Carcharodon carcharias. The sequence continues at coordinate 119,061,794 of NC_054483.1, read as the reverse complement.
AGTTATTATGCAAGATGATCTGTAGCTGGCGCATTAGAAAATGGTTTATTTTCCAAACAGCACAGCCTTTTGTTTAAATAATTGAATTGCACTGAGGTCAAATCTGTTTACAGTACAAAATTATGGGCATACGTTTTACCAATAAACTTTTATAATATTTGCAAGGGAAGTAATGTTGATTTGGAGCCAAAACTAGAGAGATTTTCTTTGTAGAATGTTATTCTGATCCCTAACAAGTGATGTACTCAAAGGCCAATTCCAATTTTTGACAAATGGTACAGTGAATTGGTGCATAACTTAGCTTTCCCCGTTCTACATTTAAAAGCTTTATCTTGGTCACAGTCTAGGGTGCATGTGTACACCCTATTGCATAATTGATCTGTATCACTATTTGAGTTCCAGTAAGAAACCCAAGAGCACAGCTTACTGCATTCCTGTTGTGGTATAAAAAGATAGCGCAAGTGCTACAAACATAGATGCTGCAACTTATACCCATTCCAGAAACAAAAATAAATGCACTTCAGATAACGTGAGCCTAATCAGTTAGTAGTGCAGTTTGACATGAGGATTTTTGCTGTTCTAGCCCACAGGCCACCTACAGCACTGATTGTATCTTCTTAAAGATAGTTTGCTTTTACTCCTGAAGTAAAAATCCCACTGAAGACGACATGTCTTGCACAAGACAAACAGTTCACCTTTGCTATACTCAACTCCACACACAATAGCCTGACCTGAGACCACAAATTTTGAAAGTGCACAATTTTGATTTTCTTATGGATTACAATAGGTTCCATTTTGCAGTCATACTTACTGTAAACAGAGTTTGTCATTTGGGAAGTCCTACACATTTTAAGTTAAAAATCAGTTCAGAAGATTTTCAAGTAATTAAACCTAGCTTCGGAACATGGTATTGACAAAGATGTATTATATAGTCATAATATCCTAAACAGGGTCAAAAAGAGAAATTGCTGGAAAAACTCAGCAGGTCTCAGCATCAGTGGAGAGAAAGACAGTTAACGTTTCGAGTCCATATGACTCTTCTTCAGAACTAAAGAGAAGTACAAATGTGGTGAAATATATACTGTTAAAGGGGGTGGGACAGGTGAAGCTGGATAGAAGGCTACTGATAGGTGGAGGCAAAGGAGAGATTGCAAAAGATGTCAAACAAAAGGTCGAAGGAGTGGGGAAAAAAGATCAAAATAATAGGCTAAAGGTGGGGATAAAACAATGAATGGAAATAATTTTTAAAATAATCAGAAATAGGTGGGAGAAATATATAAAAATTAATAAATATTGAAAAAAGGGGATCAAAAGGGAGTGAGGACGGGGGAGAGAGAGTTCATGATCTGAAGTATTTTAAAAATTTATTTCCATTCATTGTTTTATCCCCACCTTTTAGCCTATTATTTTGATCTTTTTTCCCCCACACTGTCCCTCCCCCACCCCACCCCCACTAGGACCATCTGCCACTGGCTCATCCTGCTTTCTACTCTTAATGTCACCATTAGCACCTCCTTTAACCAGTATCACCCCTTCGACCTTTTGTTTGACGACATCTTTTGCAATCTCTCCTTTGCCTCCACCTATCACTGGCCTTCTATCCAGCTTTACCTGTCCCACCCCCTTTAACAGTATATACTTCACATTTGTACTTCTGTTTAGTTCTGAAGAAGAGTCACATGTACTCAAAACGTTAACTGTCTTTGTCTCTACAGATGTTGTCAGACCTGCTGCGTTTTTCCAGCAATTTTTTTCTTTCAGATTTCCAGCATCCGCAGTATTTTGCTTTTATCCTATGCAGGATGGTGACTTCATTAAAAGTGCAGTTTTTTTTCTTCAGTCATCTCAACAGTGACATAAATCATTTATCGAACCTCCATATTGTATCTGCTTCACTATGCTACACAAGAGACACAGTCCAACATTATAAATCAAGCCACACAGAGCAGGAATCAAATCAAATGCATGACATTATCACACAGCCAGACCAAAGCAAAATCCACTTGTTACGCAGTTCCCTGGAGAATGAAATGTCAGTGGCAAAGCCCAACTGTTAGTCTGCCTTCCTTTCACATATGGCAGAAAGATTAATACTTAATCTGGCACACATCAATATAAATTTTGCACATGGAAACAATCTGTAAAGTTTCTTTCAAAACTCTGCAACTACTTCTATATTTTTTGTAAAGAAGCCATGGTCCAACTAACTTCTTCCCCAAAACTACATACATTATAAAAAAAAGTAGGTGGATAGGGAAAAAAAGGAAATGAGAAAAGAGAAAAAGGACGATGTAGGCGAAAGGAAGAAAGAAGAGAGGAGGAAAGGAATGGTGCCCTTAATGACTGCTCAGCTAAGTATTATTCTGAAGGGCAATCATTGTTGTAATATGCAGAAAATAAATAAATATCACTTCAGATACTAACACAGTTAATGTTAATGAATTTCAAGGTATTTAAATCGAAGGTTTAGGGCACTTTAAATAAACTCAACTGCTAACTTCAATTACGTAATGGGATATTGTCAAGCTACCATCCAACCACAAACAATTGAAAAACAAGCAAAACAAAAGGTTGTGACAAGGAGAAAATGCGGAATAAGTATAACGTAGATTGTAGATGTGTACATTATAATGGAGAAAACTTTATTGGGGAGTCAGCAAAAATGTCACTGAATAATCCAGAGGCCCACACTGATGCTCTGCAGACATGGGTTCAAATTCCACCGTGGCAACTGTCTCAGTAATGGTGACCATGCCAACGATCATCCATTGTTGTAAAACCTAATCTGGTTCACTAATGTCCTTTAGGGAAAGCAATCTGCCATCCTTACCCAGTCTGGCTTACATGTGACTCCAGACCCACAGCAACGTGGTTGACTCTTAACTGCCCTCAGAAATGACCTAGCAAGGTACTCAGTCCAAAGGCAATGAGGGATGGAAAACAAACGCTGGCCTTGCCAGTCACACCCACATCCCATGAAAAGAAAAAAACTTAGTTGTGAAACACCTTGGGGTGGACACAACATTCATGCAGGTTCTTTTTTTCTTTGTAGTAAGTTGTGCAGTAAAATGCAACAACAAGTACATATTTTTGAAAACTAGCCAGCATTAGTTTTAATTTTTTTCATTCCAAACGTAGTTTGTATCTGGAGACCATTAGGAACTATATAACACTAGAATGAAGTAATGGTACTAATGGAAGCAATATGAAGCAATGATTGAAGAGCAACAGACAAGAAGCATATTGCATAACTGTAAAAGCTTATTGGCTTAAGTGTCATTTTCCCAAAGCCAATACACTAAATATATCTAATGGCCAATATAACCTGTACTTTCCCAACACAGATTAAATAGCTCTGCAATGGCTTGAACTGTTGACTATTTTTCTCTCCTATTAATTGTATAACGTTTCCTCATCTGTGGGGTAAATTCTGGATTAAATTATATAACCTTGGGAAGGCAATAAAAAATAAATCAGCTCAGAAAAATAAACTTTGGACACTGCTTACAGTTAAACCCAAAACTGCAAGAAAGAAAAAAAAATCAAGTCAAGCAATTTTGGCTGATCTCATACTGATCAGATAACACCAAGGGTTTGGATGCTTTAAGCTCTGCAAGCAGTAATTCAAGTGCAATTGGTGCAACCACAAAGATATAAATCAGCACACTCACTCTAATGTTTCACACTGACTGAAAAGTTTGGTGCTAATGAAAAAGGGGGAAACACATTTTACAATCATCGTATTAAATTTTATTTTTGTAAGAAGCTTGAAGCTTATGAAGACATGCGGTTCAATTCTAGAATTAAATTTGTTTAACACTTGTGTGAATACACCAATTCAAGTTAGTTACAGTTACAATCCTTCACTGGTGATTGGATGCTGTGCTGAATTAGTACTGAATTAGCATACTGTACTTCCACCTCTGCAACACGGGGTGACATCCAGCTAAACCCAATGGAATAAAGAATCTCTCCTCGGCCAGATCACAGAACTATGCCAAATGAATTTTGTGTAAATCATAAGCCATCTTCCAATGGGTACAAGGCAATGGCAAAAACTTGCCACGATTTCAATCATATTCTGCAAGAAATCTGGTATGAAAAATGGAACAAAGCACACTGCCAGAGCAGGGAGTGCTTCAGATGTGGGTTACAGCAATAATAGCATTGATAGAACACTTCAAAGCTTCCCAAACCCTGAAGTTAGGTGAATGAATAACTGCTTAATCTCTCCTTTGCACACTAATGGTTGAGGAGGGACACAAAGAGAACTCAATTTTTTTCAATTAAGGCTGTCATGGGATCTTGAGATCTTTAACGTTCTTTTGAACCAGTAGATGCTCAACTCCTCTTTAGAAGGGTGCATCTTCAAGAGAACTCAGCCAGTATCTCACTAGATTATGGGCTCAAAGTCTGACATGTCTTAAACCCTTAATGTTTTGGCTAACTGGAGTCAGCCTTGCACACTCTTTAGTGAGAACAAACTTTACAGTATAGCCATGCTACATGAATATACCCAATCTGAGCATCCAAGTTCAACATCAAGCACTCCTAAACAGAGCAAAGTATCCAATTCCCAAACATGGACATTCCATAGAAGCAAAAAATATCAAAAATAAACCAAGGCTTACAAAGGCCCAAACACTGAGTATTTTACAAGCTGGTATCAATCTAATTCCCTTTCAAAATGCAGAACAGTTTTTTTAAATGAAGTCGATCTCTCCTGAAACCACTGAACTTGTGAATGTTACTTTAAAATCAGCCTGCAAGATCACTTTTTAAAGACAAAGAAATCTGTGCTAATGATGTTAGAAGCTAGTTTTGATGGAAAATTAACTCTTTATGGCACTATATAACTAACAAGAATGCTTCAAATATAACTGATAGTGGTTAAACATTCAAAATTGTAAATAATTCCTTTCAATAGGAATCTGGCAGATCCTAAGGAGGTACTACAACTTTAAATATTATCCAATTTTCTGATTATTAGGAAGGAAAATCACCAATACTAAAAGAATGTTCATTTTCATTTGAAAAACCAACATGCTTTAGTGTGCTTTCTACACTTTGCATGGGTGCTTCAGTTATTTATGAAGTAATCATCAGGTCTTTGCATATTCAATGTTATTGGAAAAAGAATATGCTTGGCACCACAGTAGAACAGCTAAAGGTCATTACCACAGAGCTTAAACTTTCCCAACATTCTTCAAAGCTTAGATTGCCCATAGATATTCAGACTGTACCAGCTAGGCAGGGGACAGCAATCAATCCACAACACAGCCAAGTTTACATTATATTCAGTTTCAAATTGACATGCTGATTTTCACTCATTTTGTTTTAAATTTCTCCCAAAATGCACTCTGCTTAAAATCTACATCCTTCTCAAAAAAAGCTACTCCAACATAATGCAACATGCTTAAGAACTTGAAATGCTTTGACAGATCAGAAGAAAATCACCTTTGATGTAGCAACCTTTAAAGGCTAATGGCTCAATGGGAAAGGTCGCTGTCTAAGACTATTCTGCCATTGTGCACTGAGGGGCTGGGAAATGAATAGACCCCTTGGGCTGTACAACTCAATAAATGTATGTAGTGAATACTAAGTATCATAATTATATAGAAGCACCACAGAATGCAACATGATGTATGTCGATAATTACAATCCCATTGCACTGTGACTGTAATGACCATATTGAAATGACTAATATTCATTAATTGTATTGAAGCACCTCGTGATCCATGTGTAAAAGTTGAAAAGGATTGTACTTTTTGTGATGGCCATTTAAAAATGTTTTGTAATGTTCTTCCAGATATTTTATGAATAAAGTATATTTGTCAAAAAAACTTTTAAAGGCTACCTACATAAGCCTAGGTCCTTTTTTTTAGGATTTATCTGCCATTTGCCAATGTTTAGCAATCAATAATAATTACTAATAAAATATTCAACCACAAACAGTAAATAGTCTTAATGTGGGTGAAAACAGCATTACATTGGATGATTGCATCAATTCAGAAGTTTTTGACCCCCAAACATTAAAAACATGCAGATAAAAGCAAAATACTACAGGTGCTGGAAATATGAAACAAAAACAGAAAATGCTGGAAAAACTCAGCAGGTCTAGCAGCATCTGTGAAGAGAGAAAAACAAAGCTAACGTTTCGAGTCTGTAGACCCTTTCTATTTTTGTTATATTAAAAACATGCAATTAGTAATGTAGCTCAAGATACCATTAGATTACATGATTGCATCAGTTTGCACCGAATTGAAGATGTAAATTCAGGAACTGGATTTTCTCAATAATGGGAGCCTGAGTGTGAAAATGGAACTAAAATTTAACAATAATACTATTTTATTTCAAAGCCATTAGGGTTTTATTTATCAATTATTATGATACCAGGTGATGTTAATATTGAACAAGTCAGAGTGAAACCTGCCTTGGTTGATCCTAAATTTGTTTCCTTTAGAAACCATGGAGTTCAGTTACTGAACACATTCACAAGAATCTGCCAGTATACTGTTAACACAAAGTAAACATTTTTAATGTTTATTAAACAAGAAAAAAAATGAACTATATTACACTAGATGAAAAGGTTGGAAAGATTTCAATACAGATACCAGCAACCCTTACAGACACAAAACCCTAGTGAAGATTTCCCAGTCTCAATGCTAAGTTTTCTTGGCTTGGGTTACCTCAGTTTGAAACTATTTTCTTCTGGCAGACTCTGAGCATTCACTAGATGCTTTTCTTCAGCTGGTACCTCTCCCTGAGGAGGCCCAAAAACCACAATCTAAACTCTCTATTACTTCAACTTCAGAGCAAACACTAGTTCCCTAAACTCAGTTCCCCAGCAGGCTTGCAGGATTTCTTAAAAGAAGTTAGACTTTCTGCCTGCACTCTCTGGTATACACACACTAACTCCTTAGTAACCCATCTCCTGCTGAGATGTAAAACCTCATTAAAAATGCATGTGTACAAACAGGGCCCCAGACTTCCTGGCACCCAGCTCACAAAAACCTCTAAAACGAAACTAAAAATAGGTTTCATCTTTCTCAACACTCAAATACAAAATATAAATTAAACTTAAAGCTACACGTTGCTCTTAACACAATTTGTTCAGGGAATGAAAACATCAGTGCAGCAGACAGGCATTGAGTCAATGTGTGTTTGGTCAAAGGGTCATGAGGACTCGAAACGTCAACTCTTTTCTTCTCCGCCGATGCTGCCAGACCTGCTGAGTTTTTCCAGGTAATTCTGTTTTTGTGTTAGGCATTGAGTCAACCCATGCAGGAAAAAGCAGGAACAGATGTGATATAAAGGGGAAATTATTTCTACGTCATTTTGATCAGCAGACTCTTTAAAGCAGTGTGCTGTCAGGGTCCTGGGATTACCTTAACCAAAGATGTAAAAGGTCTCTCTACCTCTGAACAACTCTGCACGTGCAAGTGTGTGTTGCCACTGGTATCCTAAATTGCACCCCACAACATAAATGGGGAAATTGGGAGCAGCAATATAATATCTGAAGTCCCATCTTACTATTTTTTGTGCACACTAGTTTGCATGATTGACACCATTATTAATCTGCTCCAAAGCTCGTGCACTTATCAAAATTATGCAAGAAATTGTTCCAAAGCAGTATTATGCATCAGAAAGCAAATTACCATATTGCAGAGTTTTGTGGCTGAGCTGAATGGCTTGTTTCTGTGAACATTCCATATAATTCCATAATATTTCCCATGCACAGTTTCAACTATTTTACTGCATGCAGAGACGCAGAATGTGCAAAGTATATAAGTACATGCCACCACATAACAGCCCCATCTATCCTGCAAAATTAGCAGATTTATATTCAGAAAGAAGTTACCAAGATACTTACAGATACCAAAGACAACTGATCATTGCAATGTTATGTACAAATATTAACATCAAACATTCCTGGTGTTAAGCTATAGGAGCTGATAAACATTCGGGGGTGATCAGATTGTTAGAACAGATTTGATTGCAGGCCTCAGATAACAGTGGCTAACATTATAGCCTTGCTGTGGAACATTGTGCAATTTTCAGCAAGCATCCCCACTTCTGACACAGCCTTGGTTCAAACATGGACAAGAAGGCTGAGCTCCAGAAGTGAGGTGAGAATGACTGCCCTTGACATCAAGGCAGCATTTGACTGAGTGTGGCATCAAGGAGCCCTAGAAAAACTGGAGTCAATTGGTATCGGGGGAAAACTGTCCACTGGTTGGAGTCATACCTAGCACTAAGGAAGATGGTTGTTGGAGGTCAATTATCTCAGTTCCAGGACATCACTGCAGGAGTTCCTCAGGGTAGTGTCCTAGGCCCAAGCATCTTCTGCCACTTCATCAATGACCTTCCTTCCATCATAAGAACAGAAGTGGGGATGTTCGCTAACGATTGCACAATGTTATACACGATTCACGACTCCTCTGATACTGAAGCAGTCCATATCCAAATGCAGCAAGACCTGGGCAATATCCGGGTTTGGGTTGACAAGTGGCAAGTAACATTCGCACCACACAATTGCCAGACAATGACCATCTCCAAAACAAGAGAGAATTCTAACCATCTCCACATGACATTCAATGGCATTAACATCACTGAGTCCCCCACTAACATCGGGGGCTACCCTTGACCAGAAACTGAACTGGACTAGCCATATAAATACTGTGGCTACAAGAAGTTAGAGGTCAGGAAACCTGTGGCAAGTAACTCACCTCCTGACTCCCCAGAGCCTGTCTGCCATTTGCAAGGCACAAGTCAGGAGTGTGATGGAATACTCCCCACTTGCCTGGATGAGTGCAGCTCCAACAACACTCAAAGCTTGACAGCATCCAGGACAAAGCAGCCTGCTTGATTGATACCCCTTCCACAAACATTCACTTCCTCCACCACTGACGAACATTGGCAGCAGTGCGTACCATCTATAAGATGCACTGCAGAAGCTCACCAAAGCTCCTTAGATAGCACCTTCCAAACCCACAACCGCTATCATCTATAAGGACAAGAGCAGCAGATACATGGGAACACCACCGTCTGCAAGTTCCCCTCCGAGCCACTCACCATCCTGCTTGGAAATATATCACTGCTCCTTCACTATCGCAGGGTCAAATTCCTCCCTAACAGCATTGTGGGTGTAACTACACCACAGGGACTGCAGCGGTTCAAGAAGGCAGCTCACCATCACCTTCTCAAGGGCAATTAGGGGTGGGCAATAAGTGTTGGCCTAGCCAGTGACATCTACATACCGTAAATGAATAAAAAGGTGCTCAAAAACCCAAGGTGGCTCACCAGTTGATGTTCCTCCTCAGTTCAATGGCAAAGGGCCATTCAGCTGCAGACCTCATTATAACCCTGGTTCAAACATGGACAGAAGAGCAGAATTCCAGAGGAGAGCATTTGACTGATTGCTGCCTAAGAAAACTGAAGTCATTGGGAATCAGGGTAAAACTGGTTGGGGTCATATCTTGCACAAAGGAAGGTGGTTGTGTTTTTTGCAGGCCAGAAAGTTCTGCCCCAAGACACTGCTGCAGGCATTCCTCAGGGTAGTGTCCTAGAGGCCAACCATCTTGAGCTTCTTCAATGACCTTCCTTGCATCAGAAGTGGGAGTGTTTGCTAATGACTGCACAATGTTCAGCACCACTCATAACACCTCAAATACCGAAGCAATCCATGCCCATATGCAGCAAGACCCGGACAACTTTCAGGCTTGGGCTGATGAGTGGCAAGTAACTTTAATGTCACACAAGTGTCTGGGAAAAACTCTCTCTATCCAATAGAGAATCTAACCATCTCCCCTTGACATTTAATGGCATTACAATTATTCGATGCCCCCATCATTAAACATCCTTTGACTAGAAGATTAACTGGTCCAGCCATATAAATACTGTGGTGATAATAGCAGGTCAGGGGCTAGAATTCTGCAGAAAGTAATTCCCATCCTGACTCCTTCTGGCCTGTACACCTTCCACAACGCACAAGTCAGAAGTGAGATGGAACTTGCTTGGATGAATTCAACAACACTGAAGCAGCTCATGTGATTGATACCTCATTCACCACTTTACAACATTCAGCCCCTTCATCACCAGCACAGGGTGTACCAGCTACAAGGCACGCTGCATTAACTCACATGGCTACTTCAACAGCACTTTCCAAACTCTCAACCTCTGCCACGAAGAGCAGTATTTCTCAAACTTTTTGCCGCTGTGACAACATTTTGAAGCATGAAAATTGCCATGATCCCAGAGTCAGAGTCCGGCGGGTGGAGAGAGGAGGCCCAGGCGCGGGTCCGAGCGCAGGAAGAGGGCGGGGGCCAAGGAGGTCCGAGTGTGCCCGGGGCCAGGGGGGGGGATCCAGGAGAGGCACACTGTCAGAGGGGAGCTTCGGCCTGAGTAAGACAGAGACCAATGAGTATATTTCAGAGTTTGGTTCAAAGTGGGAATTCAACTGGTAAATCTTTTTCAAGTTCAATTTTAGATTAAGTCAGATTCTGAACTAGTACTAGCAGCCTTTAAGTTAAATAGCCTAATTAAATAAGCAACTGCCTTAGTGGCAGTTAACTGTCAACCATCTGAAAGCCCTTGCCTGAATAGATGTTGATGACTGTAGCAGGAAGTTAAGAGAGTGACTCATCACAGTTCTACATAAGAAAGAGACTTTTTAAAGTACATGGTCAGTAAGAGGGGCATGGTCACAGAGGGGAGTGCAGAAGCCTCGACGCCTGCAATTTTCCAACAGGTTTGAGGTTTTCTCGGTTGGTTTGGATGAGAGTGGGAGCTTCAGGGTGGATTAGCTAAATGGCCATGGCACTGTGGTACAGGAAGCCATTCAAGCGGGGTGAATTACAAGGAATGTAGTGGTAGCAGGGGACCATACAGTCAGAGCAATTGCCACCATTCTCTGCAGCAAAGAGAGTGTCCAGGCAGCTGTTGCCTGCCCGGTGCCAGGGTTCGGGACTGGAAAGGAACTTACAGTGGGAGGGGGAGGCCCCAGACATCGTGGTCCATGTTGATACCAATGACAGGCAGGACAAAGGAGGTAGATCTGCATCATCAATATGACGAGCTTGGCACCAAATTAAGAAGCAAAACCTCAAAGGTAATCATCTCTGGATTATTACCTGAGCCACATGCAAATTGGCATAGAATAAATCAGATTAGGGGGAAGAATGCATGGCTCAAAGCCTGGTGTAGGAAAAGTGGGTTCCAGTTCATGAAGCACTGGCACCAATGCTGGGGAAAGTGGGGCCTGTACCGTTGGGACAGTCTGCACCCGAACCGCGCTGGGACCAGTGTTCTTGCAAGCTGAGCCGCATAACTAGGGAATTAGAGAGGGTTTTAAACTAAGTAGTGAGGATAAGGGTACAAATTTGGGAAGACGTGATAAATCAAAGAGTAGAGACAAGGCAGAAGAGACAGGTATTATTACGGGAAATGAAAAACAGACTGTGACAGGAAGAGATAGAGAGTACAAATCAACAGATGAGACTAGAGGTTATAAAAAGAATAAAAGGATAAAACAATGAATACATGAAGCATTTGCAACAAAACAGATGAACTCAGAGTGCACATGGAAATAAGTATGTACAATTTGATAGTCATTGGAGACATGGCTGCGGGAGGGCATGGATTTGGACCTGAATATTAAAGGGTATAGGACATTTTGGAAGGAAAGAAAGGGAGGAAATGGTGGATGGGGTGCCCTATTAGTTAATGATGATATATATTAGCACAATAGAGAAAGATGACCCAAGACCAGGAAACCAGGATATGGAAACAGTGTGGGTGGCAAGGAGAAATAGTAAAAGCAATAAGTCACTAGTAGGAGTCATGTACAGGCCCCTTAACAGTAACTACATGGCAGAAAAGAGCATAAAGAAATAAAGGGAGCTGATCAGAAAGGCACAGCGATAATCATGGGAGATTTTAATTTACATATAGACTGGAAAAGTCAAATGGGCAAAAAGGTAGCCTGGGATGCGTGCGTATGTTTCCAGGGTAATTTCTTAGAACAACACGTTCTGGAGCTAGCCGGAGAGCAGGCTATACTAAACTTGGCATTGTGCAACAAGATGGGATTAATTAAAGATCTCATAGTGAAGGTACCCCTAGGTAGCAGCGACCATAATATGCTTGAATTTTACATTCAGCTTGGGGGACAGAGGAGTGGGTCTGAGGCTGTTTTTAAACTTAAATAAGGACAATTATGAGAGCATGAAAACAGAGCTCGCTAAAATGAACTGGCAGATTAGGTTAAGGGATGGTTGAATAGAGATGCAGCAAACATTTAAGGGGATATTTCAGAATACACAATAGATATATTCCAACAAGTAAGAAAAAGTCCAAGGGACAGACACCCTTGATAGTATCAAACTTAAGGATAGTATCTTTAACTTTTCTAGTTAACCATCTGTGGTTAACTCGAAAGGTTAAAGATAGTATCAAACATAAAAAGGCATATAATTGTGCAAAGATAGGTGGAAGGCCAGGAGATAGGACAGAGTTTAAGGAACAGAAAAGGATGACTAAAAAATTGAGGGAAAAATTAGAGCATAAGAGAAAGCTAAGCAGAAATATAAACACAGGTAGGAGTTTCAATAAATACTTTAAAAAGAAACATTGGTCCTATAGAAATTGAGTCTGGAGAATTGATAATGGAAAACAAGGAAATGGCAGATGAATTGAACAGGTACTTTGCATCAGTTTTCAGTATAGCGGATACAGGTAACATCTCAGAAGCAACTATAAATCAGGAAATGGAAGAGAGGGAGGAACTCAGGAAAATTACAATCACCAGAGAAATGGTACTGAGTAAATTGTTGAACCTGAGGGCTGACTAGTGCCCAGGTCCTGATGGACTTCATCCTAGGGTCTTAAAAGTAGCTGGTGAGAAAGTTCATACATTGGTTTTAATTTTCCGAAACTCCCTAGATTCTGGAAAGGTTCCATTAGTTTGGAATATAGCAAATGGCAACTCCAACATTCAAAAAGGTAGGGAGACAAAGTGGGAAACTACAGGCCAGTTAGCTTAACATCTGTCATAAGGAAAATGTTAAACGCTATTATTAAAGTTATAGCAAGGCACTTGGATAAAGGTTGGACAGGCTGGACTTGTATCAGTTGCAGTTTAGAAGAGTAAGAGGTGACTTGATTGAAACATGATCCTGAGGGGACTGAGTGGACGTGCAGTGGATGCTACCTCTTGTGGGAGAATCTGGAATAGGGATCACTGTTTAAAAATAAGGGTCGCCCATTTAAAACCGCGACGCAAAACTTTTTCTTAGAGGATCGAGAGTCTTTGGAACACTTCCTGAAAAGGCAGTGGAAGCAGAGTCTTTGAATATTTTTCAGGCAGTGGTGGATAGATTCTTGGTTAGCAAGGGGGTGATTGGTTATCGGGGGTAGGCGGGATGCAGATTTGAGGTTACTATCAGGTCAGCCGTCATCTTCTTAAATAGCAAAACGAGCTCGAGAAGCCTACTCCTGCTCCTTATTCTTATGTACATATGAAGTGGGGACAGCGCGAGGTCGAGCGGGGGGGGGGAGATTTGAGGGCGCGAGCAAAGGCAAGGCGGGGGGAGATTTCAGAGCACGAGCGAAGGCGGGGGGCGATTTCAGAGCGCGAGCGAAGGCGGGGGGAGATTTCAGAGCGCGAGTGAAGGCGGGGGGAGATTTCAGAGCACGAGCGAAGGTGGGGGGGGGGCGATTTCAGAGCACGAGCGAAGGCGGGGGGCCGATTTCAGAGCACGAGCGAAGGCGGGGGGCCGATTTCAGAGCACGAGCGAAGGCGGGGGTGGGCGATTTCAGAGCACGAGCGAAGGCGGGGGGGCGATTTCAGAGCACGAGCGAAGGCGGGGGGGCGATTTCAGAGCACGAGCGAAGGCGGGAGGGGGGATTTCAGAGCACGAGCGAAGGCGGGGGGGGCGATTTCAGAGCACGAGCGAAGGCGGGGGGGGATTTCAGAGCACGAGCGAAGGCGGGGGGGGGATTTCAGAGCACGAGCGAAGGCGGGGGGGGGATTTCAGAGCACGAGCGAAGGCGGGGGGGGGATTTCAGAGCACGAACGAAGGCGGGGGGGGATTTCAGAGCACGAACGAAGGCGGGGGGGGCGGGATTTCAGAGCACGAGCGAAGGCGGGGGGGGCGGGATTTCAGAGCACGAGCGAAGGCAGGGGGGGCGGGATTTCAGAGCACGAGCGAAGGCGGGGGGGGCGATTTCAGAGCACGAGCGAAGGCAGGGGGGGGCGATTTCAGAGCACGAGCGAAGGCGGGGGGGGGCGATTTCAGAGCACGAGCGAAGGCGGGGGGGGGGAGATTTCAGAGCACGAGCGAAGGCGGGGGGGGGACGATTTCAGAGCACGAGCGAAGGCGGGGGGGGGACGATTTCAGAGCACGAGCGAAGGCGGGGGGGGGCGATTTCAGAGCACGAGCGAAGGCGGGGGGGGGCGATTTCAGAGCACGAGCGAAGGCAGGGGGGGCGATTTCAGAGCACGAGCGAAGGCGGGCGGGCGATTTCAGAGCACGAGCGAAGGCCGGGGGGGGGGGGGCGATTTCAGAGCACGAGCGAAGGCCGGGGGGGGCGATTTCAGAGCACAAGCAAAGGCGGGGGGGCGATTTCAGAGCACAAGCAAAGGCGGGGGGGCGATTTCAGAGCACGAGCAAAGGCAGGGGGAGATTTCAGAGCACAAGCAAAGGCGGGGGGCGATTTCAGAGCACAAGCAAAGGCGGGGGGCGATTTCAGAGCACAAGCAAAGGCGGGGGGGCGATTTCAGAGCACAAGCAAAGGCGGGGGGGCGATTTCAGAGCACAAGCAAAGGCGGGGGGGCGATTTCAGAGCACAAGCAAAGGCGGGGGGGCGATTTCAGAGCACGAGCGAAGGCAGGGGGAGATTTCAGAGCACGAGCGAAGGCGGGGGGAGATTTCAGAGCACGAGCAAAGGCAGGGGGAGATTTCAGAGCACGAGCGAAGGTGGGGGGAGATTTCAGAGAATGAAAGGGGGGGCACAAGGTTTGAGAGTGTGAAGGGGGAAGAGGTTTGAGGGTAAAGGAGGAATGACTCAAGAGAGCAAAGTGCTTAAACTGCGGGATTTTGTAGAAGGAACCTAACTTATTCACTGAGATAAAAACAAAAAAAACTGCAGATGCTGGAAATCCAAAACAAAAACAGAATTACCTGGAAAAACTCAGCAGGTCTGGCAGCATCGGCGGAGAAGAAAAGAGTTGACGTTTCGAGTCCTTATGACCTCTGTCGAAGGGTCATGAGGACTCGAAACGTCAACTCTTTTCTTCTCCGCCGATGCTGCCAGACCTGCTGAGTTTTTCCAGGTAATTCTGTTTTTGTTTCTAACTTATTCACTGTCTATTTTGGAGCAGGAATCAAGTGTTAAAGGTCGTCAGTTAGAACACACCCAACATTAAAAAGGATGATTTAAAGGGCCATTGCCGCTGTTAGCACTCAGAGCTCCAAGGCAGCCATTGCTGCCTCAGAGCTCGTGACTCCAAAATCCTGTCTTGCAACCCCTGACCCACAGTTTGTGAAACCCTGACTTAGAAGGACAAGGGCAGCAGGCACATGGGAACCCCACCGCCCGCAGGTTCCCGCCAAGTCACATGCCATCCTAACTTGGAACTATGTTACTTTTCCTTTATTGTCACTGGGTCAAAATCCAGCAAATCCTTCCCTAACAGCATTGTGGGTGGACCTACACCACAAGAGCTGCAACAATTCAAGGTGGCAGCTCACCACCACCCTCAAGTCAATTTAGGAATGCGCAACAAACACTGGTCTTGCCAGTGATACTCATCCCAAGAACAAAAATAAGTGACAATGCTTTGCCTGCTGGCAAAACCAAAACTTTAGTTTGAACTTCTCTATACATTTCTGAAGATTAAATCTGATGTAAAGTTTATCCACAATCTATGTTCAAATCAGCTGTGCAGAACATTAAACTTTTCTTGATTTGAAGAAATTTCCTCCCTTTGATCGCACATCCAATTTGTTCCTCAAGCTACCACAACCTGCTCCCCGCTAACTGTTGTTCACTTCTCTTATGGGGGATAGGATCTACGAAAATTCTGCAATTGTTGACAAGTGCCCAATTGAAAACTGCTGACAGCTTGGATACAGGAAACCTTTCTGAAGAACACCAACTTGTATTTTCTTAGAACTTTACAGAACCTCAGGACATCTCAAAAGTTTCACAATTGATGCATTTTTAAAGTGATACAAAGTAAGAAACATGGCAGTTTATGCACAGCAAGGTCCTACAAACCACATTGAGATGATGATCAGTTGGTTGGTTATCCTCAGTTTAATGTCTCATTCTAAAGGCAGCACCTCAGCATTCCTTTAATATTGAAAAATGCAGAAAAGAGAAAAGTCTTCAGTCTAACTTGTTGTTTTCCCCTTACATGGGTATACTTGAAGCGTCCTGATGAGTGCAAGACGGAAAGCTTCGACATGTCTCTTTTTTCAGTAATACTCAAGTTCTGTAGTGCCAAACGACCATTCCTTTAGTACAACACTGAAATTAAACAACTCAAAATGTTCACACCAAGGCAGCATTATGTGCCTAAAGAAAAGTGTACAGCTCTATTTTAGTTTCCTGTTTTGCTTCTGTGTTCTGTGCTGAAGTACCTTCCTTTCTGCTATAAGATCCCATCTCGCCCACAGTTCCCTTCCTTCAAAGGCTTGCCTCTTCCCTGCTACTTTCATTGTTACCTTCAGTTTATCCCACAAGACAGAAAAGCAAACAGGAAGCATTGCCTTCCATTGGGTCTATGTAAATGAAGAGAGAGTTGAAGGGGAGGGCTCAAAAAGGCAAACAAGAACAGATCAACAACCAAGCACAAGATGATGCAGGTGCCCGCAATGAAATGAGATTACGGTTTCAAATGAGAAAGATGACTACAGGCAATGTAAAAGCAAGGATGGGACCATCTATTGCAAGAGATAGTATACTTATCGAAAGGCAAAGACAAGTTATCATGGTGTGCAGAACACTTTCAGGAGTCCTCAATAGACCTATTCCTGCAAATCCTCAGTCCCCAACTAAGCTTCCAATAAGCGTAAAGAAGTTCACTGAAAATGAGGTGAGAGGGGTAATTGCTGCACTCGAGAACAACAAATCTCCTGGTATGTTTACTATTGGTGCAGAAATGTTCAGTGCAGGCGGAGATGCAACAGTGCTATGTAAGCTTTGTAACCATGTCTGGGACTCTGGCATTGTCCCCAAGGCTGGAAAGATAGGTCAACTATCCATATCCCCACACACACACACACCCCCCCCCCCCCCCCCCCCAAAAGGCTACCTCACCAAATGTGAGGAATGGAGGGGAGTCACTCTCCTATCAGTACTAGATAAAGTCTACTGTCAAGTGATCCTCAACCATATTAAGGACTAGTGGATGGTGAACTTCGAGAAGAACTGGCAGGTTTCTGACCCGAACGCAACACATCACTGAGAACTGCCAAGAGCCTCAAGCCTCTCTTGCCATCAGCTCTATTGATTTCACCAAGGCCTTTGATAACTTACATCGGCCTATACTCTGGAAAATTCTCTTCATATTGCATGCTATCAAGGATGATTACAGCTATTGAGAAGATCTTTGAGAATTCCAGATTCTGCATTAGGTCAGAGGATAGTTACAGTGACTGATTCCACGAGGTGTCTGGGGTCAGGCAAGGTTGCATCCTTTCCCCTCTTATTTTTGTCGTCATTGACTGGATATTAAGGGAGTCAACCAAGAATCATCTCAAATTTAAATGGATCAGATGGTTAACTTACAGATTTGGACTTCACTGATGACATCGCTGCCCTTTCAGACAGCATAACAGGGTTACAACAGCTGATTAACTCAAATATGCAATCAGGCTGAGAGAGTGAGACTCAACGTAACCCAAGAAAACAAAAATATGCTGAGGCAAAACCACCAAACAATGGATATGTCAATCAAAACAAAGTTGACATTGTAGAGGACTTTACCTTTCTGGCAGTTCCATTAATAGCCAGGGATCTTTAGACAAAGAGCTCAATGAAAAAATAGGTAAAGCATTATCAGCTTTCAACCAGCTGGATAACATTTGGAACAGTAAAAAGCTTTCCATGAAAACAAAGTTTAGGTTTTACAGTGCACATGTGCTCTCCACACTCCCATTTGGTTCTGAAACTTAGAACCTGAAAACTTATCAAGAAAGGAAACTGGATGTCTTTGATACCAGATGTGTTCAAAGGATTCGAGGCAAACACTGATACGATTTTATACTCTACACTAAAGAAAGAAAACACTTGGAACAGTTTCATCCATCAGCTGCAAAATATGGCTCAGCTGGCTTGGCCATGTCCATGTAACCCAACTTCTGTCATTGTGACCCACCCATCAGGTCATGCAGTGGGTTCCTACTGGACATAGAACAGGGCGACGCAAGATGTCAGTCTGTTAGTAGAAATCTCCAACTGGTCAACAGATATTGCAGCAACGAGAACATTGGCTGTGGACAGGAGACAATGGAGAAATTTGGCCTCGTGTTTCTAGACTTGAGAGCTCGTAAGCCTATTGTTTAAAATAAGAGAATAAAATTGAAATAAATGTGTAAGTAAATTAGCACTGCAATTTATAAGCTGCGAGATCCTTTTGTTATACATCTAAAGCATCTTGGGGAAATTTCCTACATTAAAAACATTATAACAATTACAAAGAGTTGCTTTGCGCATTAGGCATTATGGAAACAAAGTTCGTTTCTGCAGGAGCTATCAACCCTGTTGGAAGTTAGAAGTCATGGGAAGTTATACAACACCAGAGGGCATTACCATGTCCATCAACAGGAATGGAGCAGGGAAAACCACGCATATTTAAAATTTTGGAAAATATGTAATTGCGGTAATTTTATTTGGCAATTGGATCCAATAGATTACAGATGTTACATATAAACAAGTCACCTTGAAGGAGCCAGTGCATCAGTGAAAGTATGACACAGCTGGCATGTAGTCAAGGAAAATATTTGGGGTCGGGCAGAGTTGGGGGAGGCTGTTGGAGAGAAAAACCAAAGAACTGGGCCACATGTATAATTATACAAGACGGAGAGATGGCAAACAAGATTCTCCTTCTAGTCCCAACTATATTACATTGCAATCAATTGATCCCAAAAACTTATGACACTCACTTTTTCCCACTAGACCATGTTAAAACTTTGGACATATACATTATTATCATGCAGAAGCCATTGACCAATGCCTCACCAGCTACGATATGCACCAAGTCTTCAGTTTAGTGAAAAGATCTGTATAGGACACTAAACAGTATGTGCTATACCAATGTCATGTACCAGAGTTAATTGCTACAAACTATTTAATCTAATTCTGCTGTAATGGCCTCTGCCAAGGAGGGATTGGCATGACAGGAACTGACTCTAGGATACAGAATGGTGTAAACTACAAATCTCCCAACAGCTTTCCCTTTTTGCTACAAATTCCTTCATATCTTGATTCTAGATGTTATACACAAACCAAAAGTACTTTTCCATTGAAAAACTAGTTCTGTATCTCACAAATGTCTACTTGAACATGTATATGCATCCACAAGCTTAACATGAATTCAAACTGTTATCAAAGATAAGCAAGACCAAAGGATGCATCAACTCCCTTTCAGCCAGATCCCAGAGATTGCCTAGTAAAGTTCCTGTACCATTACATGTATTTACAAAAATGGTAAGCTATTTACAAAAGGAATACATCATTTGATCAAATGGCAACTGTCAATTTTTGGTGAATATGCAAATATTTGAAGCACTATAATCCTTTCAGGCAAAAACTGCAACAGAGCCATACTTGGTGAAAATAATTCAACGGCTTCTTTTTGAAGACAAAGCAGGAGAGGCTAAGAGAGGAACTTATAACTGTAGAAGGAACATAGCCAGCATAACAAACTTCCTTGCTTCTAGAGTCAAGTGGAAATGGGGAGAAAAGTATGGGTTGAGAGCCAGCATAGTTTTGTTTTAAAGACTGCGTTTGACTAACTTAATTGAGTTCTTTGATGAAGTAATGGTGAGTGCTAATGAAAGTAATATGATTGATGTTGTAAATATGGACTTTGACAGAAAGAGCAGAGTTGTGAGCAGAACTGAAGTCAGTGGTATTGGGGGAACAGTGGCAGCAATTGGGTAAGTGACAGAAAGCAGAGTAGTGGTGAACAGGTGATTTTCTGACTGCAGGGTAGTATATAATGGTATTTCCCAAGGTGTCAGCATTAGATTCACTGTCTTTTGATATAATGATGACCTGAGTGCCAGTATATATCATTAATTTCAAGATTACTAAAATTCTGAGCTTTGTATCACCTGTAAGCAGTGAGGACACCAGGAGGACAGAGATATGCAGATACATGGAAGATGCGATTTAATACAGAAGTCAGAGTGATGAACTTGGTAGGAAAAACAAGGAAAAGCAAAATAACTTATATCAATATAGTGCCTTTAAGGCAGTAAAACAGTGCAGCGCACTTAGCAGCGTTAACAAAATTTGGCACAGAGGCATACGAGGAAATATTAGTGCAGATGACCAAATGTTTAGCCAAGAGGTAGGTTTTAAGCAGTGTCTTCAAGGAAGAGAGATGGATGGAGAAGTTTAGGGAGGATTTTATTTTTTATTATTTATTCATGAATCATGGCTTGCAAGAAGGTGGTGGTGTGCTGCCTTCCTGAACGACTGTAATCCATGTGACATAGGTATACCATAGTTAGGCTGTAGATGAAGTTCCAAGATGTTGACCCCAGTGAAAGAATGGCAACATACTTCCAAGTCAAGATGGTGAGTAGAATCCCCGAGATTCTGAGCTGAAGGCAAGTCCGTCAATGGTGGAACGATCAAATCAACTGTGCGCAAGAGGCCAGAAT
Source organism: Carcharodon carcharias (assembly GCF_017639515.1). Classification (NCBI taxonomy): domain Eukaryota; kingdom Metazoa; phylum Chordata; class Chondrichthyes; order Lamniformes; family Lamnidae; genus Carcharodon; species Carcharodon carcharias. The sequence continues at coordinate 119,040,894 of NC_054483.1, read as the reverse complement.
TGGAGGAGCGCAGGTACCTTTGGGTTGTAGGACTGCAAGTAGTTACAGGGATTGCGGGGGCGGGGGGGGTGGGGGGGAAATTATGTCATGAAGGATTTGAAAACAAGGATGAGAATTTTAAAATTGACTCCTGGTTGTAGATTAGCGAGCACATGGGTGATGAGTGAACAGGACCTGATGCAAGTTAGGACTTGGGCAGCAGAGTTTTGGATGACCTCAAATTTACAGAGGGCAGGAGATGGGAGACTAGCCAGGAGTGCATCGAATACTTAAGCCTAGGGGTAACAAAGGCACAGATGAGGGTTCGAGCAGCAGCAAAGTTGGGGCAAGGGTGGAGTTAGGTGATGTTATGTAGGTGGAAATAGGCAGTCTTAGTGATGGTACAAATGATAAACTAAATGGTCCAAATTTACAGGGCACGTAGGAATAGAGACACCTAGGGATGCAAGTACAGCATTTAAATCTTTGAAGGTAGAAGAACAAGTAAAGTTAAAAGCATATGAGGTCCTTGGCTTTATATCCACGGAGAGCACAAAAGCAAGAAAATTAGGCCAAACTTTATAAATCACTAGTGTAGCCCCAGCTGTGGTAGTATGTTCAATTCCAGGTACCATACTTTAGGATGTCAAGCCTTGGAGAGGACGCAGAGGAGATTTACTAGAATGGTACCAGGGAATTGAATTAATTTTCTATGAAAAATTGATTTATATATAATACACATATTAATTGCTGCATTTCCTAGATAATGTACTTTTGTATCTTAATATACCTTCTTTAAGTGAACATTCAAAAGAGGATCTGCCCCATCACCCCACCACCCAACTGCAATATTGTAAAGTTTCCATTTCTCTCTTGAAAAATGTTGTGGTCTTGGTCAATTTAGAATCAAGCTCTAGACAAGTTGTGTACTCAAAACTCAAATCATTAGCTTCTGGGGCAGCTTCTAGACTGCCAATGAAGTTCCAAAAAATGTTGTCAGCTTGTACAGGTTAGGTGCTTTCACACATTCACTTGCAAGAATACCATATGGTAGTAATTCACTGTTCTTCCCGACTGTCATCATGTCAACTGGCTTGTTGAAAAACAGTGTGAAATAATTCAGACTGCAGGAGGAGGCAGACAGATTTGTTACAGCACTGCTACAGCAGAAAAGCTACAGAAAAATTAGGAAAAGAATTACACTGGATTTATGTGAAGGATCGGTCAGGAAAAGAGGAGAGAAAATGCAGTAGAAATCAACGTATCAGGTAGAGTCACAGCTAATTAAGGAAAAGTAGGTGAAAATAAACCCATCCGTGCTGTATTCCTGCATATTTTTGTACGATAAAAGAGGATGAACGAAAATTCAGCCACCTTAAAAAAGGTGTTAATCTATAAACATACTACAATCCGTCCTCATGGAACACATGCATAGATGCCAAATAACAGAACACAAGGTGCCACAGACAGGCTAACATACTCCACAAGTGAAAGGTCACCAGCTGAACTACATAATCCACATTGTCACCACACCCCCCACCCCATGCCAGCTGTCTCAATGCGAATTTTAAAATAAATTTGTGAGGAAGTTTTATTAGCAATTAATGTATTGGGGAAGGGCTTCACTCATTGCAAACAAAAATAACATTCATGATATACAGACACGCTATCACATTATCAAATTGAAATCTTCAGAAGTCAAGCATTTAGTTGTTGTAAAGGCAAAGTTGCAGTGAATGCCCAGCATATTACAGGCAACTGAAGATAGCAAGGGCATTGAATGTACTCTGGGTGGGGGAACACCACACTTGACAAAACTGCTCAAGTCCTAAAGGATCTATCTGCAAAACTGGGCCCGCAGCAAATGTTGACAGAGCCAAGGGGGAAAAGCCTTCTTGATCTTGTCCTCACCAAACTACCTGTCACAGATGCATCTGTCCATGACAGTAATTGATAGGACGCCCTTGTGGAGACAAAGTCCTGTTTTCACAGTGAGGACACCCTCTATCATGTTGTGTGGCACTGTCGTCCTACATGGGATAGACTCAGAACTAAGGGGGCAGCTCAAAACCAGGCATCCATAGCCAGGTATCTGTAGACTACCAGAAGAATTCTATTCAATCACAATCTGTAACCTTATGATCTGGCATATTCCTCACTCCACAATTGTCCACAAGCCATAGGGACTAACCCTGAGTCAATGGAGTGTAGGAGAACATATCAGGAGCAGTACCAGGCATTCCTAAAAATGAGAGCTCAACCACTTGGAGCTACATGCATGCTGTAGCAGAAACAGCAAGTATAGACAGAACTAAGCAGCTTCACAACCAACGGGTCAGATCAACAGCTCTACAGTCCTGCCAGATCCAGTCATGAATAGTGGACAAATAAACAACCAGAGACAGCAGCTCCATAAACATTCCCATCCTGAAAGAGGGTGGAGACAGGCACGTAGTGCAAAGAAAAAGCAGAAGCATCTGCAACCATTTTCAGCCGGAGGTGCTGAGTGGTTGGTTCATCTCCGCGTCCTCGAGTTCACAGTATCATTGATGTCCATCTTCAGCCAATTCGATTCACTGAAAGCACTGGATACGGTAAAGGCCATAGACCCTGACAATATCCCAGCTGTACTACTGAAGACTTGAGCTCCAGAACTAGCTGCACTCGTAGCCAAGTTGTTCCAGTACAGATACAACACTGGCAGCTATCCAACAATGTGGAAAATTGATCAGTAAAAAGCTGAACAAATCCAATCCGGCCAATCACCATTCTACGTCTAATCTCAATCATCAGCAAAGTGATGATGTTGTCAACGGTGCTATCAAACAATTCCTCAGCAATAACCTGCTCATTGATGCTCTGTTTGAGTTCCACCAGGGTCACCTGACTCCAAGCCTCATTATGATCTTCGACCAAACAGGGCAAAGCTGAATTTTAGGGGTGAAGACCCAAGTCAGGGGTGCGATGGAATACCCCCCACTTATCTGGATGGGTGCAGCTCCAACAACGCTCAAGAAGCTCAACACCATCCAAGACAACACAGCCCATTTGATCAGCACCCCATCCACCACCTTAAGCATTCACTCCCTCGACCACTGGCACAGAATCAGCAGTGTGTGCAATCTAAAAGTTGCATTGCAGTGACTTGCCAAGGCTCCTTAGGAGCCAAACCCATGATCTCTACTACCTCGAGGGGCAGGATACAACATGCAAGGGACCACCACCTGCAAGTTTCCCTCCAAGTCACACACTATCTTGAGTTGGAAGTATATCATTGCACCTTCACTGTGTCTGGTTCAAAATCCTGGAAGTCCTTCCCTTCCTAAAGCACTACGGGTGTACCTACATCACTGGAACTGCAGCAGTTCAAGAAAGCAGCTCACCATTACCAAGGGCAATTAGGGATGGACAATAAATGCTAGCCTTGACAGCAAAGCTCACATCGTATAAACGAATTAAAAAAGGTCAAATTTAACATCCATTTTCCTTAGTTTTCCAAAAGCATCAAGTTAGTTAAAACAAGTATAAGGAATAAATATACTCAAAAATCACTTCTTTCCAATCATGAAGCCAAGAGGAACATCGCTGAACCATATCAGGGATTTGAAATATTTGCGTCTTAAATAACTGCTCCCATATTGGAACCGGGGCCGGGGGTGGGGGGGTTGCACTTATTTGATACAGCAATATCAGCAATATCAACTTGTCAGTTAAACCAACAACTTATTGGCAGTATTTCAACTATTCAACCCTACACACAATTTGATATTAACATGGCAAAATCCCAGCAATTCACTACAAAAACACAACCCTTTAGTTTGCAAGCCTTAACAATTCCAGAATTGCTCAGGCCAACTCAGATGTTACCAGCCTTCTGGAAACAGAATTACTTAAAAAGTCAGCTGAATATTCTCTCTCAATGTGGTGCAAAAGGTTTTTATTAAATTGAATCAGTTGTGCAGATTTATGAAATTTGGTTACTTTCTATGATTATGCCCATTTTTTTAAGACAGATTTTTCATATCAGTGTTGCAGTCACTAATAGAATGACATTGGTCTCTGTACCACGAGAGCACAAAATATATTACTCAAATTTTGAACCCTGCTCACACCAAAAAAATTGTTTCAAGTCATGGCTGTAAGGGTTTCATTCCAAATAAGAGAACAAATTAGGACTTGCCAGGAATTTACCATGTGCATAAAATCTGAATTTGCAAAAATGTGGGTCTATTTTACTTGAAAAGAAAAAAATATATTTTTTAAGGTCAGACTTTCCAAGGTAAACTGATGTCAGGGAAATTAAAGCAGCAACATACTTAGATATACATTTTAGAGAGCTCTCTGTTCTAGGTCTAAGTAAAATAATTAAATTATCTGCTTAGCTCTGTTCAAAATCTGAAATTTAGGTCACCAGGGTCAAAAATAGGATTCATCTAATATTCACACTACAGCTCAGATTGGAAAGCACATTCACCTGCTCCTGGACCAGTCCAATTTGGGCTTATCGTAGACTTTGGCCCATACCTTTGGCCCTTACTCCCTGTCTGGGTGCAGCTGTGGCAGGTCATTAAATGGTCAGCAGATCATTAAAATTAAATTTCCCACTGTCTAGAGACAGTGACTGACCAGGTGTCTTATAATAGACAATAAATATTTTTCAGCTTTTTGGAAAGTAGAAGTTACCTTATACATGGGTTACCATACTCGTGAGTAAACATAGTAACCAACCACCAAGCAAGACAAATCAAAAGAAAATGAGCATCTGAAGCACCCATTCCCTTCAAGACTAAATCTAGTAATTTGGTTTCAAATTTTTTTTTATATAAAGTAAACCACAGCAATCTGATTGACTATATCTCAAACAACCTTTCAATAAAGGTTATAAACAATTATTGTTAAAGTTTGTGTACAGAATTTTTCCTTTTAAAAAATAAAAAAATAGACACTACTCTGCTACAAGTCACTTTAGTTTGCCTGTTATTACTTCATGCTTTTCCTCCACATCCTGAAGGCCAAAGTTTGAATAGTAGATATAGCTGTCAGATTTTAGTAATCTGCAAATCATAAACTTATGTAATATTAGAATCCAATACTCTGAATTTAGGGCTTGCCTTAGTGGGCTGTTTTATGAATGCACTTAAAGTAGAGCACTGGTTACTGTCTTTACAATTGAACTGGCCCGACACTGGAGTATTTGTCAAGTGCACAATCCAAAGAGAAGTCTAATTCACTAATCAACAAAGGAAATATTTGCAGACATGGGTGATAGTGCTAAAAGCATTTTAGCAGTTAAATTTGCCACTTTTAACATTTATCGCCAATACAGGTCCAATCCAAACATATTTCTACCACTGAAACACAGGGATAAAGAGGAGAGACACACAACACTTGCAGATCAAGTTCACCCGTGGAATAAAGTGCCCAGTGAACTGTCAAAGAAATCCCTCTTTGCTCCCACCAATGCTGAACAAATATGAATTTTGAAGGATACCAAGTTCTCCGGTGTTTTCGTTCAAAAATCTATCAAAAAGACTTTGGAAGGGCAAAAAAGAATTCCTGGTAATACATTATGGCCCTCAGATCAGTAAAAATTATAGATGCCAATTTAGAACAAATCAGTGTTAGCACACACATGGTCATCCACTAGGACTGCCTGCATGGCTTAATGTCAGGATCTGTGGTGTAAACTCTGGAAAAGCGGGTGATTTTACTCCAGCGATGTCCAGAGTGAGCCACAGAATTTCTATCAAGATTTAAAAATAAGCAGTGTTTAGGGTGGAAAACTGGGTAGTTTTTCATGTAATCACAAAAGAGCCCCACTGTCAAAGTTGGCAGCTTTGCTTGCAACCAAATTATACTATCAGCTGGCAAATTATAGAGAAATTGATTTCTAGTCCATGAGACACCAGTTCAATATGCTTACATACTTTTTCACATGCAAATACTAGTTTTCATATACACGAGAAAAATTTTAATTGATAATTTATTCAATAATTCTGCTCAATCTTTATATTTGAAAAAAAGTTTAACCACTAACCAAGTAGACAACTTTGAAATTTGTATGAAACTCTAAACAATTTTGACCAGGTTGCACTACTTTTAGTAGTGAGTGTTATAATCAGGCATTTACAAAACACACTGTACTTCAGAGTAAATAGTCAGTCATGAAAGTAGACTGCACATTAATCAGGCAATAAAGTCATAAAGTAATTTGCTAAGTTTATCAATATGAAAGAACACAGCCACTCTGTCAGCAAGTACTCTCAAAGCAAACTGCTTACCTATTACTTGCTACTTTAACAATTACACCTATAGAGTTGCAAATGAGGTTAAAAATCAAAGTTATGACAAAAAGCTATAGACCTGAAACTTTAATTCTGTTTCTTCTCCATAGATGCTATCCAACCTGTTGAGTACTTCAATTCAATTTCACTTTATTATCCATGCAAAAATTCATTTCAGGTGCATTGGTTTATTTGTATTTTTTAAACAATGAATGAATGATAACAATAAACAAAAGAAAATTACTCTTTCACGGAACTTTAAATCTGCATTAAAAACTATTCCAATGCATTAAAATAATCAACGAGTCCCACCCAAACTGCATATCCTAGTCCTTACAAAGTCCTGTTAAAACTTCTTAGAGAACGGCACAAATGATTTCGGAAACCAATTTGTCCTGCATCTGAGGGATTGCAAACTTTTCCCTGAATGTATCCAACAGTAATACTGGGACAAGGAATGGTTCTTATTTTTCTAGAATTTTCTGTTATTTCACACATCCAGCAGCTGCAGTATTTTACTTTTTCATTAAAAATCAAATTGCTTTTTTTTAAAAAAGGAAACATCTGTAATCTTGCTATGTTTACTTACAATATTTTTGCTACATCTTTGTAAATCCAATAACTACTAATGCCTAAAATACCAGCTTCCTTCATATTTAATCCAGAAACACAAACTGACATCCAGACTTTTCCCAGTGGAGGTGTTCAAATTATGCTATGTTGTAATGACAGTTAAATTATATCCCCTAAGCGAATGCATAGTATAACCAAACAACCTGGATGACAATTGCAGCAAATAATCCAAGGCAAAATTTCCCCAGCCCCTGGCATGCTAGGAGCTCCAATATGAAACTATAAATGACTAAACGGAAAGGTATGGGCAGCATTTGAGGTGAAAACCCCAAATGAATTTCAAAGGACTGATTGTTCCTTTATTCCTGTATAAATCACTGGGGCTGAGATTTGGCCTCAACTGGAAGATTGTGCCCAGTTCTGGAGACCACACTTTAGGAAGGATGTGAAGGCATTAGAGAGGGTGCAGAAAAGATTAACATGGATAGTTCCAGAGATGAGGAACTTTAAGTTCCGTAGATAGATCTGAGAAGCTGGGGCTGTGTTCCTTTGAGGAGACAAGCAGTACAGCAGGTTTGATAGAAGTTTCAAAATCACCAAAGGTTTGAACAAAGTAGATAAGGAGAAGCTGGTTCTCGGTCATTCCACCTATGGAAACAGAGGACACTGATTTCAGGTGGTTGGCAATGAAGCAATAGCAACATGCAGAATTTTTTTTTTAAATGCTGCAAGTGATTAGGATTTGGAATGCACTGCCAAGAGTGGTGGAGGCAGATTCAATCATGGCTTTCAAAAGAGAACTGAATAATTATCTGAAGAGAAAAAAAAATTGCAATGCTATAGGGAAAAGGCAGGGTAGTGGGACCAGGCAAACTGCTCTTGCAGAGGGCTGCCATGGACCCAATGGGCAGAATGGTCTGCTTGTGCACTGTAACCATTCTCTGGTTCCATGTAGGAGACTGTTCTTTTAAACATATGAACAATAAGCTTAAGTGAATTACCATGTTCTATATTAACTAGTCCTAATAGTTAATTTAAACTGCTAGCAAGGACGGTGGTTTTCCGACTTGCGAGGAACTCAATAAAAATATTGGCGGTCCTGGTGAAACTACCCTGCTTCCAAAAAATAGCGCTCATTATTATACTACAAAGAGAAGTAAACAAATATGGACATCTGATCACAACCTACCACCAAGTGGCCTCATGCACTCAAAGTAACTTTTCATACAAAACTTCGTCCACATCCATACATAAAAGTGTTTAAACATATTAATATGTTGGCCCAGGTTCACAGCTGAACCTCAATAATAGCCGAGTTTTAGGGTGGTAACAAATTCAGATAACAAAGGTAATAACTTAAAGAAGGTCCAAGCCGAGCACTGCGGCGAAAAACAGCCAGTGTTCCAACTTGGATCACCACATAATGGCCTCATGTTGGTCTGCAAAAGAGTAAGAATATGCTTGACTATGATTTCTCCCTCCACTCCCTGACCCACACCAAATACAGCCCACCAATATTCATTTGTTCACAAAGGACTGAGCACAAAAATCAAGGCCAACACTCCAGCGCAGTGCAGACGGAATGCTCCACTGTCAGAGATGCTACCTATTGGATGAAGCCTTAAACTGAGGTTCTGTCTGTCCTCAAGTGGACACAAAATATCCGATGGCAATATTCAAAAGGTATGAGATTTCTCCCAGTGTCCTGACCAACCTGTAACCCTCAACCAATAACAGAATGCAGATGAGTTGATAATGTTTCTTGGAAAAACTCAGCAGGTTTGACAGCATCTGCGGAGAGGAACACAATTAACATTTCAAGGCCGTATGACTCTTCAACAGAACTAAGGAAAAATAGAAAAGAGGTGAAATATAAGCTGGTTTAAGGGAGGGTGGGACAAGTAGAGCTGGATAGAGGGCCAGCAATAGGTGGAGATTGCCAAAAGATTTCATAAACAAAAGGACAAAGGTGTTGACGGTGGTGATATTAGCTAAGAAATGTGCTAATAGGTGACATTAAAGGTAGAAAGCAGGACCAGCAAGGTACAGATAGCCCTAGTGGGGGTGGGGTGGAGGGGAAAGGATTTCACTTGCACTTCCCTCAATTTAGACTACTGCATTTGCGGCTCTCAATGCAGTTTCCTCTACATTGGAGAGGCCAAACGCAGACTGGGTGACCACTTTGCGGAACACCTTCAGTCTGTCCGTAAGCATGACCTAGACTTCCCTGTCGCTTGCCATTTCAACACTCCACCCTGCTCTCATACCCATGTATCCATCCTTGGCCTGCTGCAATGTTCCAATGAAGCTCAATGCAAACTGGAGGAACAGCACCTCAACTTCAGACTAGACAATTTACAGCCTTCCGGACTGAATATTGAGTTCAACAACTTTAGATCATGAACTCTCTCCTCCATCCTCCCTTTTTTCCAATAATTTATATAGATTTTTCTTTTCTCACCTATTTCCGTTATTTTTAAATGTATTTCCATCCATTGTTTTATCTCTATCTTATGCCTATTTCGATCCCTTCCCCCCACCCCACCCCCACTAGGGCTATCTGTACCTTGCTTGTCCTGCTTTCTACCCTTAATGTCACCTATTAGCACATTTCTTAGCTAATATCACCACTGTCAACACCTCTTTGTCCTTTTGTCTATGACACCTTTTGGCATTCTCCACCTATCACTGGCCCTTGATCCAGCTCTACTTCTCCCACCACCCCACCTTAAACCAGCTTATGTTTCACCTCTCGTCTATTTTTCCTTAGTTCTGTTGAAGAGTCATACGGACTCGAAACATTAACTGTGCTCCTCTCCGCAGATGCTGTTAGACCTGCTGAGCTTTTCCAGGTAATTTTATTTTTGTTTTGGATTTCCAGCATCCGCTGTTTTTCGCTTTTATGATAATGTTTCTTGCTGCTTGTGGGACCTTATTGGGTGCAAATTGTGCAAACATTTCCATCACGGCAACAACAACACTTCAAAAGTGCTCCACTGGCTGTTAAGTGCTTTGCAAAGTCACGAGTAGTTCTGTATCAATGCAAAGCTTGTTCTTTCGTTACACATATGGCACCCATGCAGTTGCAGCCTAGCAAGAAGTCAACCCTTCTGAAGAGGGTAGAGGAGGCAGGAGGGGCAAAAATATTTGCAGTAGAGTTAACAATTGCAGTAGAGAACAACTGAGGGCAAAGCAAAAAGAATCACCTCCAAATACTGTGTGCTATCATACAGTGTGCTAACTACCATGTTTAGATTTCGAAAACTGACCAAAGTATGCTAGCTGTCTGGTAGGCTGACGTAAACAAAAGCTGAAAATTAACATTTCTGGCGAGTTCCTGATAGAACATTCAGAGAATTTCTTTCCTCCCCTTCAAAGCATTCTTGCTGCCAAACACGAATATTATTTGGCATCTGCCAAAGGCTAAATAAGATACTGAGACACTAGGCTGAGCATATCAGCTGAAAGCATTTCAAAAAAGAAAATGTTCAATATCATTTTGCATTAAACTTAAGCCCCAAGGTTAGATTACAGAAACAAAATGATGATATTGTTATAACTTATTAGTTTTAAACATGTCAGTCAGCATGTACATATTTTGGATCAGATGTCACAATTATCAACATAAGTTATACAAATGGCTCACTTAATTGAAATGTAGGAATCATGTTCCTCTGGCATCTACTTACCTGAAATGCATAATTACTTTATGATGCTTTTCCTGAGACATTAGGTTTAGACATGACCTGCAAGGATCTTGTTTCTTGTTTTACTGGTACCTAATATCTTGGATTGTTACCATATTTAGGAAACCAAACATGGAAATCCCATTGAAAGTGAATAGGGGTTACAACGAGTATAAGCATTTTATGAACACCCATCACATAAAAACAAAATATACTACTGCTTTCTTTGTTACTCCCTTTCTTCCTAGCTTGAACATCCTCAATTTCGTGGATCTTTATGAGATTACAAAGGTGATTGTTCAAAAATTTTTTAAAATCACTAATTTCTATACATTTTGAACCCATCCAATCTTATGATTGGATTCTTTAACTGTCTATCCTCTCGTATCTTGCACAGTGAATCTAGATGGAGTTAGGTCACAGATTAGCAAGGATCTGTGAACAGCACAGCAGACATGAGGGGCTAAATCACCCAATCCTGTTCTTAAATTCCTAGATTACTGTCAGCACATTATTTAACTAAGCTTGACCCTATCTTCAAGTGTGCACAGACATACAAATCCTTATACTTGTATTTACTACAATATACAGGAATCACTGTCCACTGATCAGGAAACACAAATGATTTTCTCCAACCTAAACCAGGGACAATGTTGCATATGTCAGCAAGTTGGATGAAACAGCTAACTCACAAAAACTAGGCATTGAACTGGGATTCAAAACCAACAATTAAGGCATCTAGAAAGGTGGTGTTATTATATACTATCTCTATCCTTAATTCGGCAAGAAAAGCCAACTCGCATTTACACAGCACCTATTATAGCCTCAAAGTCCCAAACAGCTTCACAACCGACTTCTGCAATATGATATCATTAACAAGAAAGAGATGTATTACTGAAGTAGATTGGGAGATAACTGTTAGCCTAGACATCAGAAGAATTCTCTGCTATTCTTCAAATAATGCCACATGATTTACATCCACCCGAATTTAGCAGCCCATTCTAAAGATGGCACCTTTGACATTGCAGTACACCCTCAATACTGCACTGGTGTCAGTCTAAATGATGCCTTTGGAGTAGGGTTTGATCCCACAACCCAGCTTCAAAGAGATTCTCTCTGAAACAAGGCAACGATTTATGCCAGTGAACTTAAAACAATAAGTAATTTTATCATGCTTTTTGTTTAATGTTACCTATTAGTCCTTCGAATAGAATGCCTCCTTATAGAATGAGAGAAATAAGTATCGTCAGCCTTCTTGTCTAATGGTACCAATATACCTCAAGAGAAGAGCATGCAAGTTAATAAACCGTAGTGTTTTGCCAATACTTTGTGATTTTCTTAATTCCATATTTTAAATTATTCCTACCACAAGCAACAGACCTGCATCTACCAGTGCTTGCATCCAAGTATATGTTATATAACTCAACATAATATAGTTCTCCAGACATACCGGCAATCCAAAACTGGAAGAACAAAATATATAATTGTACTGCTGGGTGGTTTTCACATTTCAAGTGGACACAGTATAAACATTTCACACGCCTACCATTACAGTTCACTGAAATCCTAATAACAACACGGGAAAGCACTTTCATCCTGCAATTATATGTTTTAGATGTTTAAAGCGTTAGTGAAAATGCAATTTAGGAGATACATAAAGCTTTTGAACTGCAAGTTGCTGCTTAAAGTTGAGAATTTTAAAGTTAAATTATAACTGCAGTAAAGCACATGTTGTCCACCAGGCCACAATCAGACATTAAACAATTCTCCATTATTTTAAACCCTCATCTCCCAAAGCCTAGTATTGTAGCATCTCATACATGTACCAGCAAGTCTGACTGGGAGTTAAAGCAGAAAGTGAATTTTCAACCTCAAATAATTGCATGCAAAATAACAGGTTTACACACTGATCTTTCACCTTAAGCCCAAAGTTTCAAGAACAGTCCAAATTGATTGGACTACTGTTAGGCTTCGAAACAAAGAATTAAGCCAGTTTCAATTCAGTTCACAGGCATGAGGTCACAATATAGAATTTCTAATCTAGCATGAATGGCTCCGAGTTGAGACTGACTCTCAATGGCTCGTGTACGGTATAGAAAAATCTACACTAATGTATCTTGGAAATGTTCTTTCAAGGCTAGCATGTTGTTGAGGCAGCAAAGAGGGGACTTTGCTCCGAAACTCATTGTGTTGAACCCAACTTGGAAGTGATTGACTGCTGGCACGTAATCAAAAAAAAATGCTCCACTCCCTAAAACCGATATGCCTCGAGATAAAATTCACCCAATTTATTTTTAAATGAAAGTTACACAAAACAATTCTTAGTAAGGGTGCCATATTTGGAAAAACAGTATTAGATTATGAGGTGTACGTCCATTCCTGCACACAAAGTACTGCTCCCTGGAGTGATTACAATGTTGGCGGAATAATATTGCAGGTCCCGAGCAAACAAATTATTATTCACACAATAAATGAAGACACCAGCACACAACAGCAAGCTTTGTACCATATACACCAAATTTCCATTCTATTTTTGTAAACATACTCGCACAATAAGAGTAGGCATCAATGCAAGACTTGTGTGTACAGAGCTAATATTTACTATTGTGAAGAAAATAAAACAGAGCCATAAATTCACTTACAATCAAAGAGTTCTCATGCTGAAACTCTAGGATCCCAGAGGCAAACAGAAATCTTGCCTAATATTATACTGAAACAATTATGCTAATTAAGGAGATAGCAAGTTTGTTAGTATTCACCTATAGTAGGTAAGCACTGATAATGTACACAACATTCTGGAACAGATTCTGTTCATACAAGTTGCATTGTGAAATTCTTTGGGAGTAATAGCTATGCAAGATAGCTATGGGGAGAGGACCAAAGGAATGGTGTATCTTGATGGAACTTAATAGACTCAAAAAGGATGCAATGTTTTCAGTGTATAATCATTTATTTTATTTTTTAAGATATGCACCTTTCTTCTTCTCCTCGTCTATAAGTAACAAAGATCTCTAATTGACATAAAGCATTAGGTTTACCACCACCCCCTCCTAGCAACTCTCCCTCCACCACCACCCCTCTCCTCCCCAACATACCAAACAATTAGTCCTCAAGAGTCTGACATGCCAACAAAAACATGAGCGACACAGCACATGCTGGATCAGATTAAGCTACTTAATGTACCAGTGTAAGCATGCAGTATTTTGTCTCCTTTAGCTCAACTGAGCATTTTCACAAATCAGCCAGTTATCTCTGTACATCAACCAACCAGTGAAGAGATTCTCAATTGACTAAGTTTATATAATGCAGTGAAAGATGTCTGACATCCAACCATATTATTCAGATTAGGAGATACTGAACTTTCAAACATCATCCATCTGCCAGAAGACGTTTCTCTTAGCCATCAGAACAGGACATGTAAACAACTTGCATTTATATAGCACCGTTAACACCGATAAACATCCCACAATATTCCAGAGGCATAATCAGACAAAAATGGCCACCAGAGGAGGAAAGATTAGGATAGGTGACCAAAAGCTTAGTCCAAATTGTTAGGTTTTAAGTATGGTCTTAAAAAAGGAGAGGCACACTGCTTAGGATGGGTATTTCAGAGTGTGATTCCTCGACAGCTGACAGCATGCCCATTGACAGGGGTGGGAGACAGAGTTGAGGGAACGGAGAGTTCAGCTTGGGTTGCAGGGCTGAAGGAGGTTACAGATAAAGCAAAGAGCAGTTTTAAACATGAGGATCAGAATTTTAAATTGGAGAAGCTGAGGGGCCAACGTAGGTCAGCAAGGACAGGAATGATGGGCAAATTGGAGTTGTTGGGATAGGATAACATGAGGTAGCGTTTTAGGCGAGCCGAGGTTAAGGCTATGGAGGACAGGAGGCTATTCAAAAGACATCACAATAGTCAAAAAAGGCAGGATCAGTTTCAGAAGCAGATGAGCTGAGTTGGGCACTGTTACAATGTGAAAGTAGGCAGTCTTTGTAATGGAAAGTACATGGAGTCAAAATAACTTAGGGTCAAACAGTAATGGCCAATATTCTGATTCCTCCTCCTGGCACACCGGTTGTATCAGAGGCAGGGGTACAAGGTAGGGAGAGGGAGGTGGGATGGGAAAGCAGTACAGAGCCAGCTAAATGGATGCTGGCAATTCCAGTGACATAGAAGTTTTCACATTTGTTGGGGGTGAGGATAATGGGGGCAGCAGAGAGGAGTTTAAGGAATGATCCTGAACGAATGGACAGTCTTGGCAGGAGAGTGATTTCTGATAAGACCCGATATGGCTCAGATCTAATGATGCACAAATAACCAGTCATGCACCAGATATGCTCGCGTTTTCGCCACATTTGACTTAAGGAGTGAATATGGGGAGAATACCAGGGGAATAGCCAGGGTGGAACAGTAAATGTTTTACATACGATAAGGGCATCAAAAGTGAAGGAGTCAAAATAATAAGGAGATCAACAGCTGCAGAAACATCATGACAAATGAAAGGCAAAGTTTAGGTTGTTGGCAATTTAAAAACGCAATCATAAATAAGTGGCTTCAGGGAGTTTTATTTTCCCAGAACAGGTCTGAGAAAAGTGGGCTTGGGGAGGGTGGGTGGTGTGAATGGGGAGGGACATAAGGAAGTGGTTGAAGGTGATCATGCTGTGATCGAGACCACAAGAGCAAAATATGGCTAAGTCAAGGCAGCGTCCATGAATATGGATAATAGAGTTTATATGAAGAGAGAGGTTCAAGAAATATAGTGAAATCAGAGGGGTTGGGGGGGGGAAGTGTTATGGAAGATGAGAAATCACTATGGGTGAAGAATGCTCAATGCATAGGCTGAGGGAGAGAAGTAGGGAAGAGGTCCTAGGGAAAATCTTAGAATGGAGCAGTAAAGAAGAAGAAAGGTTTTGAAAGACAAGCAAGGAGTCAAACAAGATAAATTGCTTAAAGGGGAATGTGAGAGAGCAGCATGTGCTAGACCGCATGTGGAAAAGCATCAACAGTATGATTTGCTGTTAAGGACAATACACCAATCGCCATCTTTCTTTAGATGGCCTTAATAAGGAGCAGGTTGTCACTACCTGTCAGCCAAATTTCAGTCAAAGCTGTGATTGTCAATCGATCTGCTGGCAGAGTCCAAGGGGACAGGGCAGATGGGATGAGTGGGACAGGAAGGAAGCAGGAGAATTGGCTCCCAATATATCCCAAGTGATTCCAATTTCAACAAATGTCATGGAGCTGACGGCTGAGTACACAATGGCCAGCTAGAGCTTAAAAGCAGACCTAAAAGACCCCATAATTGTAGGTACATAATTAAAATCATGCACACTTTCAAAGCATTGCTGTCATCTAGAGACTCAATTAATATAAATTAAATGGAATTTTGCTCTTTTGGTTTACAATGTCAAAATAACATTTTTGATAAGATTGCAAAGCAGAAAGCTTGTTCCAACTATCTACTCTGACTATTAAAGCAAAAACAAAAATACCTGAAAAAACTCAGCAGGCCTGACAGCATCTGTGGAGAGGGATATAGTTGACGTTTCAAGTCCGTATGACCCTTCATCAGAGCTAAGACGTATAGAAATGAGATGAAATATAAGCGGGTAGAGGGGGGTGGGTGGGACAGGTAGAACTCGATATCAAATCTGGCCCCTTTTGAGCTCTACCTGTCCCATCCCCTTCTACCATCTTATATTTCATCTCATTTCTATATGTCTTAGTTCTGATGAAGGGTCATATGGCCTCAAAACGTCAACTCTATCCCTCTCCGCAGACGCTGTCAGACCTGCTGAGTTTTTCCAGGTATTTTTGTTCTAAACTTCCAGCATCCTCAGTATTTTGCTTTTATCTTTATGACAGGATTTAAAGCTTTTCTGAGTTTCAATTCGGATTTACAAAAAGTAAACTACAATTTTCAATAAAACTACTTCTGACACCCATCACAATCCAGGCCACACACTTCAGTACGGGTGAAAAAGTTGTTCTGATCTGGAACCTGAAACTTACGAGCGATTTAATGGCTCTAATTCGCTATGATCTTTTAACAAAACTACATGGATTCCC